>NW_026779026.1:167500-247500 GCF_030144855.1 Hypanus sabinus
ATAAATCATGACGGAATGGTGGAGCAGATTCAGTGGGCTGAATGGCCTAATTCTGCCCCTTGAGATGATTTTTTTTTGTGGGGCATTTGAGGAATTGAACTTGCAAAGAGCTTTCCGTAGAAGAGCCCGCCGGTCGTGCCCGTGGAGTCCCCCCTGGAGCGCGTATTTCGGGTCAACGCTTCTAATAACGGGGCAGCAACCTGAAGGGTTAACTCTGGTTCTCTCTCCACAGAGGCTCGCTGACCGACTGGACGTTTCCCGGCAATTGTCTGGTCTTGTATCTAGTCTGGGCACCCGTGGCCAGAAGTCCTTCAGAAAGTCCAGTCGGATCTTTTAATGTCCAACTTCCTTTTTTGTTTAAAAATAAAAGACCATGTAAAAAGACAGCAGTTCCGGTGATACTGAGTTGTGTAAACCTTCCCTGCCTCTCTAACACAGATACGACCGTCAGGGTCGGTGTAGTGTGGCGAACACTGAGATACGCCTGCGGAACTCCGCGTGCTCTGCGCCGTTCTGCACATTCCCCATAACCTTTGGGTCCAGCGTCTAAGAAGCTCTCATTTGCTTTCTGTCTGGGTGACTCCACCTCCCTTTCAGGACAGGGTTTCCCAACCTTTTTTAATGCCGTGGACTGAGGTTGTTTTCAGAGGAGATATCCTTGCGGTGTGTTTGTGAAAGACAGATTTTGAACTTGACCCATTTCAGCATAGGTGCAGGCCGTGGACTCGTAAGCCTTCCGTTCTCTAGGCCGCTCCCCCCTTCCCCATCTTTGTTCCCTCACCTTGTACCCTGCGCCCCCTTGCTCAGCGTTTAGGTTGTCCGTCGAGCAGCCGGGGACTGAATTCGCTGAGGACCTTTTCAGAATGGCAGGCAGTGACTAGTGGGGTACCGCAAGGCTCAGTGCTGGGACCCCAGTTGTTTACAACATATATTAATGATTTAGACGAGGGAATTAAATGCAGCATCTCCAAGTTCGCGGATGACACGAAGCTGGGCGGTGGTGTTAGCTGTGAGGAGGATTCAGGGTGACTTGGATAGGTTAGGTGAGTGGGCAAATTCATGGCAGATGCAATTTAATGTAGATAAATGTGAGGTTATCCACTTTGGTTGCAAGAACAGGAAAACAGATTATTATCTGAATGGTGGCCGATTAGGAAAAGGGGAGGTGCAACAAGACCTAGGTGTCATTGTACACCAGTCATTGAAGGTGGGCATGCAGGTACAGCAGGCGGTGAAAAAGGCAAATGGTATGTTGGCATTCATAGCAAAAGGATTTGAGTACAGGAGCAGGGAGGTTCTACTGCAGTTGTACAAGGCCTTGGTGAGACCACACCTGGAGTATTGTGTGCAGTTTTAGTCCCCTAATCTGAGGAAAGACATTCTTGCCATAGAGGGAGTACAGAGAAGGTTCACCAGATTGATTCCTGGGATGGCAGGACTTTCATATGAAGACAGACTGGATCGACTGGGCTTATACTCACTGGAATTTAGAAGATTGAGGGGGGATCTTATTGAAACGTATAAAATTCTAAAGGAATTGGACAGGCTAGATGCAGGAAGATTGTTTCCAATATTGGGGGAAGTCCACAATGAGGGTCACAGTTTAAGGATAAAGGGGAAGCCTTTTAGGACTGAGATGAGGAAAAACTTCTTCACACAGAGAGTGGTGAATCTGTGGAATTCTCTGCCACAGGAAACAGTTGAGTCTGGTTCATTGGCTATATTTAAGAGGAAGTTAGATATGGCCCTTGTGGCTAAAGGGATCAGGGGGTATGGAGAGAAAGCAGGTACAGGGTCCTGAGTTGGATGATCAGCCATGATCATACTGAATGGTGGTGCAGGCTCGAAGGGCCGAATGGCCTACTCCTGCACCTATTTTCTGTGTTTCAATGTTTTAGGTCAGAGCTGGGCTTCGGCTGCCGAGCGGGCAGACAGTCCTGAGTGACCTGCGTGCTGCTGTGCTTCGGCTGCCCAGCGGGGCAGGAAGTCCTGAGTGACCTGCGTGCTGCTGGGCTTCGGCTGCCGAGCGGGCAGACAGTCCTGAGTGACCTGTGTGCTGCTGGGCTTCGGCTGCCGAGCGGGCAGACAGTCCTGAGTGACCTGCGTGCTGCTGGGCTTCGGCTGCCGAGCGGGGCAGACAGTCCTGAGTGACCTGCGTGCTGCTGGGCTTCGGCTGCCCAGCGGGGCAGACAGTCCTGAGTGACCTGCGTGCTGCTGGGCTTCGGCTGCCGAGCGGGGCAGACAGTCCTGAGTGACCTGCGTGCTGCTGGGCTTCGGCTGCCGAACAGGCAGGAAGTCCTGAGTGACCTGCGTGCTGCTGGGCTTCGGCTGCCGAACAGGAAGGCAGTCCTGAGTGACCTGCGTGCTGCTGGGCTTCGGCTGCCGAGCGGGGCAGGCAGTCCTGAGTGACCTGCGTGCTGCTGGGCTTCGGCTGCCGAGCGGGCAGACAGTCCTGAGTGACCTGCGTGCTGCTGGGCTTCGGCTGCCGAACAGGCAGACAGTCCTGAGTGACCTGCGTGCTGCTGGGCTTCGGCTGCCGAACAGGCAGGCAGTCCTGAGTGACCTGCGTGCTGCTGGGCTTCGGCTGCCGAACAGGAAGGCAGTCCTGAGTGACCTGCGTGCTGCTGGGCTTCGGCTGCCGAGCGGGGCAGGCAGTCCTGAGTGACCTGCGTGCTGCTGGGCTTCGGCTGCCCAGCGGGGCAGACAGTCCTGAGTGACCTGCGTGCTGCTGGGCTTCGGCTGCCGAGCGGGGCAGACAGTCCTGAGTGACCTGCGTGCTGCTGGGCTTCGGCTGCCCAGTGGGGCAGACAGTCCTGAGTGACCTGCGTGCTGCTGGGCTTCGGCTGCCCAGCGGGGCAGACAGTCCTGAGTGACCTGCGTGCTGCTGGGCTTCGGCTGCCCAGCGGGGCAGGCAGTCCTGAGTGACCTGCGTGCTGCTGGGCTTCGGCTGCCCAGCGGGGCAGACAGTCCTGAGTGACCTGCGTGCTGCTGGGCTTCGGCTGCCGAGCGGGCAGACAGTCCTGAGTGACCTGCGTGCTGCTGGGCTTCGGCTGCCCAGCGGGGCAGACAGTCCTGAGTGACCTGTGTGCTGCTGGGCTTCGGCTGCCGAGCGGGGCAGACAGTCCTGAGTGACCTGCGTGCTGCTGGGCTTCGGCTGCCGAGCGGGGCAGACAGTCCTGAGTGACCTGTGTGCTGCTGGGCTTCGGCTGCCCAGCGGGGCAGACAGTCCTGAGTGACCTGCGTGCTGCTGGGCTTCGGCTGCCGAGCGGGGCAGACAGTCCTGAGTGACCTGCGTGCTGCTGGGCTTCGGCTGCCGAGCGGGGCAGACAGTCCTGAGTGACCTGCGTGCTGCTGGGCTTCGGCTGCCGAGCGGGCAGACAGTCCTGAGTGACCTGCGTGCTGCTGGGCTTCGGCTGCCGAGCGGGGCAGGCAGTCCTGAGTGACCTGCGTGCTGCTGGGCTTCGGCTGCCGAGCGGGGCAGACAGTCCTGAGTGACCTGCGTGCTGCTGGGCTTCGGCTGCCGAGCGGGCAGACAGTCCTGAGTGACCTGCGTGCTGCTGGGCTTCGGCTGCTGAACAGGCAGGCAGTCCTGAGTGACCTGCGTGCTGCTGGGCTTCGGCTGCCGAGCGGGCAGACAGTCCTGAGTGACCTGCGTGCTGCTGGGCTTCGGCTGCTGAACAGGCAGGCAGTCCTGAGTGACCTGCGTGCTGCTGGGCTTCGGCTGCCGAGCGGGGCAGACAGTCCTGAGTGACCTGCGTGCTGCTGGGCTTCGGCTGCCCAGCGGGGCAGACAGTCCTGAGTGACCTGCGTGCTGCTGGGCTTCGGCTGCCGAGCGGGCAGACAGTCCTGAGTGACCTGCGTGCTGCTGGGCTTCGGCTGCCCAGCGGGGCAGACAGTCCTGAGTGACCTGCGTGCTGCTGGGCTTCGGCTGCCCAGCGGGGCAGACAGTCCTGAGTGACCTGCGTGCTGCTGGGCTTCGGCTGCCGAGCGGGGCAGACAGTCCTGAGTGACCTGCGTGCTGCTGGGCTTCGGCTGCCGAGCGGGGCAGACAGTCCTGAGTGACCTGCGTGCTGCTGGGCTTCGGCTGCCGAGCGGGCAGACAGTCCTGAGTGACCTGCGTGCTGCTGGGCTTCGGCTGCCGAGCGGGGCAGGCAGTCCTGAGTGACCTGCGTGCTGCTGGGCTTCGGCTGCCGAGCGGGGCAGACAGTCCTGAGTGACCTGCGTGCTGCTGGGCTTCGGCTGCCGAGCGGGGCAGACAGTCCTGAGTGACCTGCGTGCTGCTGGGCTTCGGCTGCCCAGCGGGGCAGACAGTCCTGAGTGACCTGCGTGCTGCTGGGCTTCGGCTGCCGAGCGGGCAGACAGTCCTGAGTGACCTGCGTGCTGCTGGGCTTCGGCTGCTGAACAGGCAGGCAGTCCTGAGTGACCTGCGTGCTGCTGGGCTTCGGCTGCCGAGCGGGGCAGACAGTCCTGAGTGACCTGCGTGCTGCTGGGCTTCGGCTGCCCAGCGGGGCAGACAGTCCTGAGTGACCTGCGTGCTGCTGGGCTTCGGCTGCCCAGCGGGGCAGACAGTCCTGAGTGACCTGCGTGCTGCTGGGCTTCGGCTGCCGAGCGGGCAGACAGTCCTGAGTGACCTGCGTGCTGCTGGGCTTCGGCTGCCGAGCGGGCAGACAGTCCTGAGTGACCTGCGTGCTGCTGGGCTTCGGCTGCCGAGCGGGCAGACAGTCCTGAGTGACCTGCGTGCTGCTGGGCTTCGGCTGCCGAGCGGGGCAGACAGTCCTGAGTGACCTGCGTGCTGCTGGGCTTCGGCTGCCGAGCGGGCAGACAGTCCTGAGTGACCTGCGTGCTGCTGGGCTTCGGCTGCCGAGCGGGGCAGACAGTCCTGAGTGACCTGCGTGCTGCTGGGCTTCGGCTGCCGAACGGGCAGGAAGTCCTGAGTGACCTGCGTGCTGCTGGGCTTCGGCTGCCGAGCGGGCAGACAGTCCTGAGTGACCTGCGTGCTGCTGGGCTTCGGCTGCCGAGCGGGGCAGACAGTCCTGAGTGACCTGCGTGCTGCTGGGCTTCGGCTGCCGAGCGGGCAGACAGTCCTGAGTGACCTGTGTGCTGCTGGGCTTCGGCTGCCGAACGGGCAGACAGTCCTGAGTGACCTGCGTGCTGCTGGGCTTCGGCTGCCGAACAGGCAGGAAGTCCTGAGTGACCTGCGTGCTGCTGGGCTTCGGCTGCCGAGCGGGCAGACAGTCCTGAGTGACCTGCGTGCTGCTGGGCTTCGGCTGCCGAGCGGGCAGACAGTCCTGAGTGACCTGCGTGCTGCTGGGCTTCGGCTGCCGAGCGGGCAGACAGTCCTGAGTGACCTGCGTGCTGCTGGGCTTCGGCTGCCCAGCGGGGCAGACAGTCCTGAGTGACCTGTGTGCTGCTGGGCTTCGGCTGCCGAGCGAGCAGACAGTCCTGAGTGACCTGCGTGCTGCTGGGCTTCGGCTGCCCAGCGGGGCAGACAGTCCTGAGTGACCTGTGTGCTGCTGGGCTTCGGCTGCCGAGCGGGCAGGCAGTCCTGAGTGACCTGCGTGCTGCTGGGCTTCCGCTGCCGAACAGGCAGACAGTCCTGAGTGACCTGCGTGCTGCTGGGCTTCGGCTGCCGAGCGGGCAGACAGTCCTGAGTGACCTGCGTGCTGCTGGGCTTCGGCTGCCGAGCGGGCAGACAGTCCTGAGTGACCTGTGTGCTGCTGGGCTTCGGCTGCCGAGCGGGCAGACAGTCCTGAGTGACCTGCGTGCTGCTGGGCTTCGGCTGCCCAGCGGGGCAGACAGTCCTGAGTGACCTGCGTGCTGCTGGGCTTCGGCTGCCGAGCGGGCAGACAGTCCTGAGTGACCTGTGTGCTGCTGGGCTTCGGCTGCCGAGCGGGCAGACAGTCCTGAGTGACCTGCGTGCTGCTGGGCTTCGGCTGCCGAGCGGGCAGGCAGTCCTGAGTGACCTGTGTGCTGCTGGGCTTCGGCTGCCGAGCGGGCAGACAGTCCTGAGTGACCTGCGTGCTGCTGGGCTTCGGCTGCCGAGCGGGGCAGACAGTCCTGAGTGACCTGCGTGCTGCTGGGCTTCGGCTGCCGAGCGGGGCAGACAGTCCTGAGTGACCTGCGTGCTGCTGGGCTTCGGCTGCCGAGCGGGGCAGACAGTCCTGAGTGACCTGCGTGCTGCTGGGCTCGGCTGCCCAGCGTGGCAGACAGTCCTGAGTGACCTGCGTGCTGCTGGGCTTCGGCTGCCCAGCGGGGCAGACAGTCCTGAGTGACCTGCGTGCTGCTGGGCTTCGGCTGCCGAGCGGGCAGACAGTCCTGAGTGACCTGCGTGCTGCTGGGCTTCGGCTGCCGAGCGGGCAGACAGTCCTGAGTGACCTGCGTGCTGCTGGGCTTCGGCTGCCCAGCGGGGCAGACAGTCCTGAGTGACCTGCGTGCTGCTGGGCTCGGCTGCCCAGCGGGGCAGACAGTCCTGAGTGACCTGCGTGCTGCTGGGCTTCGGCTGCCCAGCGGGGCAGACAGTCCTGAGTGACCTGCGTGCTGCTGGGCTTCGGCTGCCCAGCGGGGCAGACAGTCCTGAGTGACCTGCGTGCTGCTGGGCTTCGGCTGCCGAGCGGGGCAGACAGTCCTGAGTGACCTGCGTGCTGCTGGGCTTCGGCTGCTGAGCGGGCAGACAGTCCTGAGTGACCTGCGTGCTGCTGGGCTTCGGCTGCCGAACAGGCAGGCAGTCGTGAGTGACCTGCGTGCTGCTGGGCTTCGGCTGCCGAACAGGCAGGAAGTCCTGAGTGACCTGCGTGCTGCTGGGCTTCGGCTGCTGAGCGGGCAGACAGTCCTGAGTGACCTGCGTGCTGCTGGGCTTATGCTGCCGAGCGGGGCAGACAGTCCTGAGTGACCTGCGTGCTGCTGGGCTTCGGCTGCCGAGCGGGGCAGACAGTCCTGAGTGACCTGCGTGCTGCTGGGCTTCGGCTGCCGAACAGGCAGGCAGTCCTGAGTGACCTGCGTGCTGCTGGGCTTCGGCTGCCGAGCGGGCAGACAGTCCTGAGTGACCTGCGTGCTGCTGGGCTTCGGCTGCCCAGCGGGGCAGACAGTCCTGAGTGACCTGCGTGCTGCTGGGCTTCGGCTGCCGAACAGGCAGGCAGTCCTGAGTGACCTGCGTGCTGCTGGGCTTCGGCTGCCGAGCGGGCAGACAGTCCTGAGTGACCTGCGTGCTGCTGGGCTTCGGCTGCCGAGCGGGAAAGACAGTCCTGAGTGACCTGCGTGCTGCTGGGCTTCGGCTGCCCAGCGGGGCAGACAGTCCTGAGTGACCTGCGTGCTGCTGGGCTTCGGCTGCCGAGCGGGCAGACAGTCCTGAGTGACCTGCGTGCTGCTGGGCTTCGGCTGCCGAGCGGGCAGACAGTCCTGAGTGACCTGCGTGCTGCTGGGCTTCGGCTGCCCAGCGTGGCAGACAGTCCTGAGTGACCTGCGTGCTGCTGGGCTTCGGCTGCCGAGCGGGCAGACAGTCCTGAGTGACCTGCGTGCTGCTGGGCTTCGGCTGCCGAGCGGGCAGACAGTCCTGAGTGACCTGCGTGCTGCTGGGCTTCGGCTGCCGAGCGGGGCAGACAGTCCTGAGTGACCTGCGTGCTGCTGGGCTTCGGCTGCTGAACAGGCAGGCAGTCCTGAGTGACCTGCGTGCTGCTGGGCTTCGGCTGCCGAGCGGGCAGACAGTCCTGAGTGACCTGCGTGCTGCTGGGCTTCGGCTGCCGAGCGGGGCAGACAGTCCTGAGTGACCTGCGTGCTGCTGGGCTTCGGCTGCCGAACAGGCAGACAGTCCTGAGTGACCTGTGTGCTGCTGGGCTTCGGCTGCCGAGCGGGCAGACAGTCCTGAGTGACCTGCGTGCTGCTGGGCTTCGGCTGCCCAGCGGGCAGACAGTCCTGACTGACCTGTGTGCTGCTGGGCTTCGGCTGCCGAGCGGGGCAGACAGTCCTGAGTGACCTGCGTGCTGCTGGGCTTCGGCTGCCGAGCGGGGCAGACAGTCCTGAGTGACCTGCGTGCTGCTGGGCTTCGGCTGCCGAGCGGGGCAGACAGTCCTGAGTGACCTGCGTGCTGCTGGGCTTCGGCTGCCCAGCGGGGCAGACAGTCCTGAGTGACCTGTGTGCTGCTGGGCTTCGGCTGCCGAGCGGGCAGACAGTCCTGAGTGACCTGCGTGCTGCTGAGCTTCGGCTGCCCAGCGGGGCAGACAGTCCTGAGTGACCTGCGTGCTGCTGGGCTTCGGCTGCCGAGCGGGGCAGGCAGTCCTGAGTGACCTGCGTGCTGCTGGGCTTCGGCTGCCGAGCGGGGCAGACAGTCCTGAGTGACCTGCGTGCTGCTGGGCTTCGGCTGCCGAACAGGCAGACAGTCCTGAGTGACCTGTGTGCTGCTGGGCTTCGGCTGCCGAGCGGGCAGGCAGTCCTGAGTGACCTGCGTGCTGCTGGGCTTCGGCTGCCCAGCGGGGCAGACAGTCCTGAGTGACCTGCGTGCTGCTGGGCTTCGGCTGCCGAGCGGGCAGACAGTCCTGAGTGACCTGCGTGCTGCTGGGCTTCGGCTGCCGAACAGGCAGACAGTCCTGAGTGACCTGCGTGCTGCTGGGCTTCGGCTGCCGAGCGGGCAGACAGTCCTGAGTGACCTGCGTGCTGCTGGGCTTCGGCTGCCGAGCGGGCAGACAGTCCTGAGTGACCTGCGTGCTGCTGGGCTTCGGCTGCCGAGCGGGGCAGACAGTCCTGAGTGACCTGCGTGCTGCTGGGCTTCGGCTGCCGAGCGGGCAGACAGTCCTGAGTGACCTGCGTGCTGCTGGGCTTCGGCTGCCGAGCGGGCAGGCAGTCCTGAGTGACCTGCGTGCTGCTGGGCTTCGGCTGCCGAGCGGGCAGACAGTCCTGAGTGACATGTGTGCTGCTGGGCTTCGACTGCCGAGCGGGGCAGACAGTCCTGAGTGACCTGCGTGCTGCTGGGCTTCGGCTGCCGAACAGGCAGGAAGTCCTGAGTGACCTGCGTGCTGCTGGGCTTCGGCTGCCCAGCGGGGCAGACAGTCCTGAGTGACCTGCGTGCTGCTGGGCTTCGGCTGCCGAACAGGCAGACAGTCCTGAGTGACCTGCGTGCTGCTGGGCTTCGGCTGCCCAGCGGGGCAGACAGTCCTGAGTGACCTGCGTGCTGCTGGGCTTCGGCTGCTGAGCGGGCAGACAGTCGTGAGTGACCTGCGTGCTGCTGGGCTTCGGCTGCCGAGCGGGCAGACAGTCCTGAGTGACCTGCGTGCTGCTGGGCTTCGGCTGCCGAGCGGGCAGACAGTCCTGAGTGACCTGTGTGCTGCTGGGCTTCGGCTGCCGAGCGGGCAGGCAGTCCTGAGTGACCTGCGTGCTGCTGAGCTTCGGCTGCCGAGCGGGGCAGACAGTCCTGAGTGACCTGTGTGCTGCTGGGCTTCGGCTGCCCAGCGGGGCAGACAGTCCTGAGTGACCTGCGTGCTGCTGGGCTTCGGCTGCCCAGCGGGGCAGACAGTCCTGAGTGACCTGTGTGCTGCTGGGCTTCGACTGCCGAGCGGGGCAGACAGTCCTGAGTGACCTGCGTGCTGCTGGGCTTCGGCTGCCCAGCGGGGCAGACAGTCCTGAGTGACCTGCGTGCTGCTGGGCTTCGGCTGCCGAGCGGGCAGACAGTCCTGAGTGACCTGCGTGCTGCTGGGCTTCGGCTGCCCAGCGGGGCAGACAGTCCTGAGTGACCTGCGTGCTGCTGGGCTTCGGCTGCCGAACAGGCAGGCAGTCCTGAGTGACCTGCGTGCTGCTGGGCTTCGGCTGCCGAGCGGGCAGACAGTCCTGAGTGACCTGTGTGCTGCTGGGCTTCGGCTGCCGAGCGGGGCAGACAGTCCTGAGTGACCTGCGTGCTGCTGGGCTTCGGCTGCCGAGCGGGGCAGACAGTCCTGAGTGACCTGCGTGCTGCTGGGCTTCGGCTGCCCAGCGGGGCAGACAGTCCTGAGTGACCTGTGTGCTGCTGGGCTTCGGCTGCCGAGCGGGGCAGACAGTCCTGAGTGACCTGCGTGCTGCTGAGCTTCGGCTGCCGAGCGGGGCAGACAGTCCTGAGTGACCTGTGTGCTGCTGGGCTTCGGCTGCCGAGCGGGGCAGACAGTCCTGAGTGACCTGCGTGCTGCTGGGCTTCGGCTGCCCAGCGGGGCAGACAGTCCTGAGTGACCTGCGTGCTGCTGGGCTTCGGCTGCCGAGCGGGCAGACAGTCCTGAGTGACCTGCGTGCTGCTGGGCTTCGGCTGCCCAGCGGGGCAGACAGTCCTGAGTGACCTGCGTGCTGCTGGGCTTCGGCTGCCGAACAGGCAGGCAGTCCTGAGTGACCTGCGTGCTGCTGGGCTTCGGCTGCCGAGCGGGCAGACAGTCCTGAGTGACCTGTGTGCTGCTGGGCTTCGACTGCCGAGCGGGGCAGACAGTCCTGAGTGACCTGCGTGCTGCTGGGCTTCGGCTGCCGAACAGGCAGACAGTCCTGAGTGACCTGCGTGCTGCTGGGCTTCGGCTGCCTAGCGGGGCAGACAGTCCTGAGTGACCTGTGTGCTGCTGGGCTTCGGCTGCCGAGCGGGCAGACAGTCCTGAGTGACCTGTGTGCTGCTGGGCTTCGGCTGCCGAGCGGGCAGGCAGTCGTGAGTGACCTGCGTGCTGCTGGGCTTCGGCTGCCGAGCGGGCAGACAGTCCTGAGTGACCTGCGTGCTGCTGGGCTTCGGCTGCCGAGCGGGGCAGACAGTCCTGAGTGACCTGCGTGCTGCTGGGCTTCGGCTGCCGAGCGGGCAGACAGTCCTGAGTGACCTGCGTGCTGCTGGGCTTCGGCTGCCGAGCGGGGCAGACAGTCCTGAGTGACCTGCGTGCTGCTGGGCTTCGGCTGCCGAGCGGGGCAGGCAGTCGTGAGTGACCTGCGTGCTGCTGGGCTTCGGCTGCCGAACGGGCAGGCAGTCCTGAGTGACCTGCGTGCTGCTGGGCTTCGGCTGCCGAGCGGGCAGACAGTCCTGAGTGACCTGCGTGCTGCTGGGCTTTGGCTGCCGAGCGGGCAGACAGTCCTGAGTGACCTGCGTGCTGCTGGGCTTCGGCTGCCGAGCGGGGCAGACAGTCCTGAGTGACCTGCGTGCTGCTGGGCTTCGGCTGCCCAGCGGGGCAGACAGTCCTGAGTGACCTGCGTGCTGCTGGGCTTCGGCTGCCCAGCGGGGCAGACAGTCCTGAGTGACCTGCGTGCTGCTGGGCTTCGGCTGCCGAACGGGCAGACAGTCCTGAGTGACCTGCGTGCTGCTGGGCTTCGGCTGCCGAGCGGGCAGACAGTCCTGAGTGACCTGCGTGCTGCTGGGCTTCGGCTGCCGAGCGGGGCAGACAGTCCTGAGTGACCTGCGTGCTGCTGGGCTTCGGCTGCCGAGCGGGCAGACAGTCCTGAGTGACCTGTGTGCTGCTGGGCTTCGGCTGCCGAGCGGGCAGACAGTCCTGAGTGACCTGCGTGCTGCTGGGCTTCGGCTGCCGAGCGGGCAGACAGTCCTGAGTGACCTGCGTGCTGCTGGGCTTCGGCTGCCGAGCGGGCAGACAGTCCTGAGTGACCTGCGTGCTGCTGGGCTTCGGCTGCCGAGCGGGGCAGACAGTCCTGAGTGACCTGCGTGCTGCTGGGCTTCGGCTGCCCAGCGGGGCAGGAAGTCCTGAGTGACCTGCGTGCTGCTGGGCTTCGGCTGCCGAGCGGGCAGACAGTCCTGAGTGACCTGCGTGCTGCTGGGCTTATGCTGCCGAGCGGGCAGACAGTCCTGAGTGACCTGCGTGCTGCTGGGCTTCGGCTGCCGAGCGGGCAGGCAGTCCTGAGTGACCTGCGTGCTGCTGGGCTTATGCTGCCGAGCGGGCAGGCAGTCCTGAGTGACCTGCGTGCTGCTGGGCTTCGGCTGCCGAGCGGGGCAGACAGTCCTGAGTGACCTGCGTGCTGCTGGGCTTCGGCTGCCGAGCGGGCAGACAGTCCTGAGTGACCTGTGTGCTGCTGGGCTTCGGCTGCCGAGCGGGCAGACAGTCCTGAGTGACCTGTGTGCTGCTGGGCTTCGGCTGCCGAGCGGGCAGACAGTCCTGAGTGACCTGCGTGCTGCTGGGCTTCGGCTGCCGAACAGGAAGGCAGTCCTGAGTGACCTGCGTGCTGCTGGGCTTCGGCTGCCGAACGGGCAGACAGTCCTGAGTGACCTGCGTGCTGCTGGGCTTCGGCTGCCGAGCGGGGCAGACAGTCCTGAGTGACCTGCGTGCTGCTGGGCTTCGGCTGCCCAGCGGGGCAGACAGTCCTGAGTGACCTGCGTGCTGCTGGGCTTCGGCTGCCGAGCGGGGCAGACAGTCCTGAGTGACCTGCGTGCTGCTGGGCTTCGGCTGCCGAGCGGGCAGACAGTCCTGAGTGACCTGCGTGCTGCTGGGCTTCGGCTGCCGAGCGGGCAGACAGTCCTGAGTGACCTGCGTGCTGCTGGGCTTCGGCTGCCGAGCGGGCAGACAGTCCTGAGTGACCTGCGTGCTGCTGGGCTTCGGCTGCCGAGCGGGCAGACAGTCCTGAGTGACCTGTGTGCTGCTGGGCTTCGGCTGCCCAGTGGGGCAGACAGTCCTGAGTGACCTGCGTGCTGCTGCGCTTCAGAACACTTATTTTTACTGACTCATGCACAACGTTGTTCCTTTTCCTCGCACGCTGTTTTTAAGATCCGATGCTGTGTCATAGCACAGAAGATGGCTTTTGTTTGGCCCAACATATTCTGCTTCCATCGAAATAATCTAGTAAATTCCACTGTGCCCTCAGCACCGATCCTAATTCTTGGCCAAGAGCCTGACAAATTTGTTATTGTCAGAATCTAGTTTATTATACAGCACGATACACTTTTTTAAAAAAACTACTATAAGTTTTGAGAAGTATCGAAAAATTAAGTAAGCAGGGCAAATCCACTTGTTAGTCAATTCCTTTGATAAGTTCTTTGCGAGGCTGCTGAACTACATGCTTAAATATTCCTCACTTGGAGGGTGGGACGAGCGGCCAGCACAAGTGGTGCCCGAAGGCTCGATTTTCGGTGCTGAAAGTGAAGCTCGGATAGGCACACAGAGACAAGGACGTCTGCGGACAGGGGAAGTCCAGAGCAGCACCCGCAGAACGCTGGAGGATCTACCCTGCAGGCTAGGCAGCGTCCGCGGAAGGGTCTCGGCCCGAAAGATCTGACTGTTTAATCTTTTCCCTAGATGCTGCCTGGCCTGCCTCCAGCATTGGGTGGGTACGTGGATGGGAGGGCTGTGATCCAGGTTCAGCTCGATCTCAGCAGCCGGGGAATTTGAGGCTGCTGGCTCTCGAGTCCCACTGCCGTTGGGAAACAGGCTGTGGCACCACCTGGCCAGCGGTCCCGCCTCGTGCACCTGCTTTGGTGGCCGGCACAGTTACGAACGTGGTGAATGCAGCGCTGGGGCTCGAGTTGAGGGTGCATGGCTCTGCTGTGATGGTTACGCACAGTGAGACAGTTTGATTCAGATGCGCAGTTTCTGAGCGGCACGACCCAGCGAGCCCCGATTTAACCCTAGCACTAATCACGGGACAGCTTGCAGCGACCAGTGAACGCCTTTGGTCTGTAGGAGGGAACCGGGGCGCCCGACCCACGCGGCCACGGGGAGAGCGGACGAGCTCCTTAAAGAGAGCGGCGGGAATCAAACCCGGGTCGCCGGTGCCGTGGAGCGTTGCGAGATGGTGTCATGGACCGAAGAGGCCGAGGACCACAGATCCTTTGAGCGGAACTCTTATGCCAAATCTCCGGAGGCGTTGGGGGGGTGGAATGGGGCAGCACACCAGTCCCCCACCCCCGAGAGACGCGGACATCTGAAAACATTTCAGAATCAAAACCGGGTTTAATATCGTGCAGACTTGTCGTGAGGTTTGCTCTTTTATGGCAGTGCTCCATTGAGTTGTAATCAGACATGGTGTAAAACAGTGAGATAGTGTTTATGGGTTCAACAAACTGTTCAGAAATCTGATGGCAAAGGGGAAGAAGCTGTTTCTGAAACATTGAGTGTGTATCTTCAAGCTCCTGTACCTCCTCCCTAATGGCGGAGGGGAAGAAGCTGTTCCTGAAGCATTGAGTGTGTGTCTTCAGGCTCCTGTACCTCCTCCCTGATGGCAGAGGGGAAGAAGCTCTTCCTGAATCGCTGAGTGTGTGACTTCAGGCTGCTGTACCTCCTCCCTGATGGCAGAGGGGAAGAAGCTGTTCCTGAATCGCTGAGTGTGTGTCTTCAGGCTCCTGTACCTCCTCCCTGATGGCAGAGGGGAAGAAGCTCTTCCTGAATCGCTGAGTGTGTGACTTCAGGCTGCTGTACCTTCTCCCTGATGGCAGAGGGGAAGAAGCTGTTCCTGAATCGTTGAGTGTGTGTCTTCAGGCTCCTGTACCTCCTCCCTGACGTTAGCGATGAGAAGAGGTCATGAGTGCATTAGTGATGATGTCCTGGATGCCAGGGAGGCTGGTGCCCCCCTAGATGGATTTGGGTGAGTTTACAACCCTCTGCGGCTTTTCCCCAGTGCCCCGCATTGTCAACCACCCCCCCCCCCACCCCACCCCAGGTGGCGATGCAGCCCGTCAGATTGTCTGTAGAAATTTACTGGAGTCTTTTGTTGACGTACCAAATCTCGGTCAAACTCCCTAATGGAGCCACTGGGTGTCATATTTGATGATGGGCCCAGGACAGATCTTCAAGGCACACAGGGACTTGAAGCAGGTTGGTCTCACGCCATCCTGACCTGGAAGTATCGCACCTTTCTTTCGTTGTTAATGGATCTAAATCCTGGAGCCCCTTTCCAACAGCAGGGTCGGCAAGTCTTTCCCAGGACTCTAGTGGGTCCCAAAGGCTGGCACTGTGACCTAAGTTCACGAGGGCAATGTCAGACCAGCAGCAGATGGCAGGGATAGGCAGAAACTGGCGGTGTTCAATCGTTTACAGTCCTGTGGACAAGCCTCAGGCACACCTATATAGCGAGGGGGCTTAAGGCTTCTGCACAGTTCTGTAGTAATTTTACTCTACTGCTGTCTGAAAAATCCCACCAAATTTCATAAAACATGTGAGTGATGATAAACCTGGGTCTCTGTTGGGGACTGAGAGTGGGAAGGGGGGCAGGGAGAGGGGGAGTCATGGTTGGGAAAAGGGGAAGGGAGAGGGGAGGGAGCGGGAAGCACCAGAGAGACGGTCTGTAATGGATAAATCGATCATTTGGAATCAGATGACCTTGCCTGGGTGTGCCTGCTCCCGCCCCCACCCATGGCACCCCTCCTCTGCCACCCGTCCCACACCCCTCCCCTGGCGCTCCACCCTCGCCATTCCCCACACTCTTTGCTCCCGCCAGATTTACAACCTTGCTGTCTGCTCTACGTTGACAAATACAGTACTGCGTGCAGAAGTCTCGGGCACCTTGGCTACTTTTATGTGCTGAAGACATTTGTACAGTGCTGTATTTTCATGTCTTATAAGTTTATGATATTTATATAAGAGGATGCAGAGTGACTTGGATAGGTTAGGTGAGAGGGCAAATTCATGGCAGATGCAATTTAATGTGGATAAATGTTATCCACTTTGGTTGCAAGAACAGAAAAACAGATTATTATCTGAACGGTGGCCAATTAGGAAAAGGGGAGATGCAACGAGACCTGGGTGTCGTTGTACACCAGTCATTGAAAGTGGGCATGCAGGTACAGCAGGCGGTGAAAAAGGGAAATGGTATGTTGGCATTCATAGCAAGAGGATTTGAGTACAGGAGCAGGGAGGTTCTTCTGTAGTTGTACAAGGCCTTGGTGAGACCGCACCTAGAGTATTGTGTGCAGTTTTGGTCCCCTAATCGAGGAAAGACATTCTTGCCATAGAAGGGAGTACACCAGATTGATTCCTGGGATGGCAGGATTTTCATATGAAGACAGACTGCATCGCCTGGGCTTATACTCACTGGAATTTAGAAGATTGAGGGGGGATCTTATTGAAACGTATAAAATCTTAAAGGGATTGGACAGGCTAGATGCAGGAAGTTTGTTCTCAATATTGGGGAAGTCCAGAACGAGGGGTCACAGTTTAAGGATAAAGGGGAAGCCTTTTAGGACTGTGATGAGGAAAAACTTGTTCACACAGAGAGTGGTGAATCTGTGGAATTCTCTGCCACAGGAAAACAGTTGAGGCCAGTTCATTGGCTATATTTAAGAGGGAGTTAGATATGGGCCTTGTGGCTAAAGGGATCAGGGGGTACAGAGAGAAAGCAGGTACAGGGTTAATCGCGGTGCAGGTTTGAAGGGCTGAATGACCTACTCCTACACCTATTTTCTATGCTTCTATGTTTCTATATGATGTTAAAATAATAGTAAATGGCTAGGTTCCGTAATTGTCGTGAGATGTTTCCCATAGTGTGGGAATCTATGACCAGACGGCACAATCAAAGAGTCGAACAGAGATGAGGAGGAATTTCTTTAGCCAGAGGGTGGTGAATCTGTGGAAATCGTTGCCACAGACGGCCGTGGAGGCCAGGTCACTGGGTGTATTTGAAGCGGAGCTTGGTAAGTTCCTGGTTGGTAAGGACATCAAAGGACATGCAGCGAAGGCAGGAGAATGGGATTGAAAAGGGTAATAGCAGGCATGATGGGCTGAATGGCTTAACCCTGCTCCTGCATCTTAGTGTCTTCTGGTTGTAGTGAAAAATGGAGGGCTGTTTGGGAGGGGTTAGGTTGATACTAGGGTGGGTTTAAAGCAGGAGTTCCCCGCCTTTTGTTTTTAATGTCATGGACCCCATGTTGGCAGCCCCCGAGTTGATAGGTTGGCACGCCATAGTGGGCCGAAGGGCCTGCGCTGTGCTGAACTGTTCTCTGTGCTTCAAGTGGGAACGCGTGACGCCGGCCTTTCTGGTACGCGGTGCCAACGTCGGAAGACAGAAACTGAGCAGAGTGTCAGTGCAGTACGACTGCAGGTTGCAGGACTGTCAGGTATAGGGTGGAGAAGAGAGACCTCTGGGCACATTGACCTTCGTAGACCATGAGATAGACGAGCAGAATTGGGCCTTTTGGCCCATCGAGTGTGCTCCGTCATTTCATCATTGCTGAACCATCTTCCTACTCCTGCCAATCTCCCCGATCTCCAATCTCAATCTCCTGCCTCCTCCCCATATCCCTTCATGCCCTGACCAGTCAGGAATCTATCAACCTCCGCCTTAAATATACATAAACACTTGGCCTCCACGGCCGTCTGTGACAACGATTTCCACAGATTCACCACTCTCTGGCTTAAGAAATTCCTCCTCGTCTCCATTCCAAATTGACGTTTCTCTATTCTGAGGCTGTGTCCTCTGGTCTTAGACTCCCCCACCACTGGAAGCATCCTCTCTACGTCCACTCACAATATTTGATAGATTTCAATGAGATCCCCGTCTTGGTCTTCTGAACCCCGGCGAGTACAGGCCCGGAGCCATCAAATGCTCCCTGTATGATGAGCCTTTCAATCTCCAAATCATTTTCGTGAACCTCCTTTGAACCCTCTCCAATGTCAGCATATCCTTTCTCAGATAAGGGGCCCAAGACTGCTCACAATTCTGCAAGTCAGGCCTCAGCAGAGCCCTGTAAAGCCCCAGCATTGACACCCCTGCTTCGTAAACCACAGCATGAAATACAGCAGTTGCAAAGTTCCCTTTCAGATGTGAGGACAGGTTTGCAGGATTGCGAGCAGTTCTGTCACCTACCCATAAGAAAGATCTGAAAAGAAGAATTCAGGGAAGATTTACGAGGATGTTGCCAGGACTTAAGACCTAAGTTGCAGGGCACGGTTTATGATTTCATTCCCTGGAATGTCTGAAAATGAGAAATTATAATGGGTACAGATAATGTAAATGCGAGAAGGCTTTTTCCACTGAGATTAGGTAAGGCTGTACCCTTTGGTCCTAGACTCCCCCACTATAGGAAACATCCTCTCCACATCCACTCTATCTGTGTCTTCTGGTCCTAGACTCCCCCACTATAGGAAACATCCTCTCCACATCCACTCTATCTGTGTCCTCTGGTCCTAGACTCCCCCACTATAGGAATCATCCTCTCCACATCCACTCAGTCTGTGTCCTCTGGTCCGAGACTCCCCCACTATGGGAAACATCCTCTCCACATCCACTCTATCTTTGTCCTCTGGTCCTAGACTCCCCCACTATAGGAAACATCCTCTCCACATCCACTCTATCTGTGTCCTCTGGTCCTAGACTCCCCCACTATAGGAAACATCCTCTCTACATCCACTCTATCTGTATCCTCTGGTCCTAGACTCCCCCACTATAGGAAACATCCTCTCCACATCCACTCTATCTATGCCCTCTTGTCCTAGACTCCCCCACTGTAGGAAACATCCTCTCCACATCCACTCTATCTGTGCCCTCTGGTCCTAGGCTCCCCCATTATAGGAAGCATCCTCTCCACATCCACTCTATCTGTGTCCTCTGGTCCTATACTCCCCCACTGTAGGAAACATCCTCTCCTCATTCCCTCTGTCTGTCTCCTCTGGTCCTAGACTCCCCCACTATAGGAAACATCCTCTCCACATCCACTCTATCAATGTCCTCTGGTCCTAGACTCCCCCACTATAGGAAACATCCTCTCCACATCCACTCTATCAGTGTCCTCTGGTCCTAGACTCCCCCACTATAGGAAACATCCTCTCCACATCCACTCTATCTGTGTCTTCTGGTCCTAGACTCCCCCACTATAGGAAACATCCTCTCCACATCCACTCTATCTGTGTCCTCTGGTCCTAGACTCCCCCACTATAGGAATCATCCTCTCCACATCCACTCTGTCTGTGTTCTCTGGTCCGAGACTCCCCCACTATAGGAAACATCCTCTCCACATCCACTCTGTCTGTGCCCTCTGGTCCTAGGCTCCCCCATTATAGGAAGCATCCTCTCCACATCCACTCTATCTGTGTCCTCTGTCCTAGACTCCCCCACTACAGGATACATTTTCTCCACATCCACTCTATCTGTGTCCTCTGGTCCTAGACTCCCCCACTATAGGAAACATCCTCTCCACATCCACTCTATCTTTGTCCTCTGGTCCTAGACTCCCCCACTATAGGAAACATCCTCTCCACATCCACTCTATCTGTGTCCTCTGGTCCTAGACTCCCCCACTATAGGAAACATCCTCTCTACATCCACTCTATCTGTGCCCTCTGGTCCTAGACTCCCCCACTATAGGAAACATTCTCTTCACATCCACTCTATCTGTGTCCTCTGGTCCTATTCTCCCCCACTGTAGGAAACATCCTCTCCTCATTCCCTCTGTCTGTCTCCTCTGGTCCTAGACTACCCCACTATAGGAAACATACTCTCCACATCCACTCTATCAGTGTCCTCTGGTCCTAGACTCCCCCACTATAGGAAACATCCTCTCCACATCCACTCTATCTGTGCCCTCTGGTCCTAGACTCCCCCATTATAGGAAACATCCTCTCCACATCCACTCTATCTGTGCCCTCTGGACCTAGACTCCCCCACTATAGGAAACATCCTCTCCACATCCACTCTATCTGTGTCCTCTGGTCCTAGACTCCCCCACTGTAGGAAACATCCTCTCCACAATCACTTTGTACTGGCCTTTCAATATTCGATACATCTCGATGAGATCCCACCCCCACCTTCATTCTTTTAAACCCCAGTGAGTACAGGCCCATTTCAACTGTATGTTAGCCCTTTCAGTCCAATGAACCTCCTCTGGACCCTCATCATTGCCGGCACGGCCTACCTTCGATCGGGGGGCGCAATACTCCAATTGTGGTCTGCCCAGTGCCTTAGAAAGCCTCAGCATGTCATCCATGCATATATTCTAGTCCTCTCGAAACGAGTGACAACATTGCATTTGCCCTCTATCGGGGTTTCTGTTGGCCTCTTTTCCAACTGCAGGCCTGCACGCCATAGCGTCCAGAAAAGGCACGGTACAGAAACCAGCCCTTCGGCCCAGCTA
Source organism: Hypanus sabinus (assembly GCF_030144855.1). NCBI lineage: Eukaryota > Metazoa > Chordata > Chondrichthyes > Myliobatiformes > Dasyatidae > Hypanus > Hypanus sabinus. Next base: position 187,476 of record NW_026779026.1, read on the forward strand.
GTGTGCGCGGAACCATTTACAGCTGCCTCTAGAAATGAATCCTATCTCTGCATTTGCCTTCCTCACCCTGTTCCTGACCGAGGAGCTGGACCAGAGCTGGAGGTCATCGGTTAAGGGGAAAGGTGGAATATTTAAGGAGACCACCTTCACCAGGAGGGTGGAGTTAGTGGGGAATGAGCTGCCGTTGCAAGTGATGGACGTGGGTTTGATTTCAACACTGACAAGAAGTTGGGATGGGTACGTGGATGGGAGGTGGTATGGAGGTCTGTGGTCCGGGTGCAGGGTCCATGGGAGTTGGCAGACTAACAGAGTGAGGACCTGTTTCAGAGCATTAATGCTCTGTGACTCTGTCAGGTACTTATCTTGGGGGTGGGGGGGGTGAGTTTAGAAAAAAGTTGGACGTGGCTGGGTTCACGACCAGACGCTTGGTCAAAGGGTGTCACGGAGAGGAGGACGTGCCAGCGGTAACCAGCACATTGATGTGACGAAGGTAATTGTCCTCGGGCGTGTCCGAATGAAATTGTTCCCACTGAAAGGCGCCTGCTCCTCTTGCAGGGGAAGTGCACGGAGCTTGCACGCGAGCTGGACGTGAAGACCCGCGCCTTGGACGTTCGTGATGCAGAGGTGGCTGATTTACAGGACGAGGTGACTGAATTACAGGAGGAGATGGAGGTATGTGCTGTGCATTTTGCAATTACCTGCCGTCTGTATGTTTTATTGGGTTATGGTGCGGAATAGCCCTTCCGGGCCGCAGAGTAATCCCCCTGATTTACCCGGAGCACGTTGACCAATTAACCCACCTACCCGGTGTGTCTCCGTTCCAAATTGACGTTTCTCTATTCTGAGGCTGTGTCCTCTGGTCTTAGACTCCCCCACCACTGGAAGCATCCTCTCTACGTCCACTCTCAATATTTGATAGATTTCAATGAGATCCCCGTCTTGGTCTTCTGAACCCCAGCGAGTACAGGCCCGGAGCCATCAAATGCTCCCTGTATGACGAGCCTTTCAATCTCCAAATCATTTTCGTGAACCTCCTTTGAACCCTCTCCAATGTCAGCATATCCTTTCTCAGATAAGGGGCCCAAGACTGCTCACAATGCTCCAAGTCAGACCTCAGCAGAGCCCTGTAAAGCCCCAGCATTGACACCCCTGCTTCGTAAACCACAGCATGAAATACAGGAGTTGCAAAGTTCCCTTTCAGATGTGAGGACAGGTTTGCAGGATTGCGAGCAGTTCTGTCACCTACCCATAAGAAAGATCTGAAAAGAAGAATTCAGGGAAGATTTACGAGGGTGTTGCCAGGACTTAAGACCTAAGTTGCAGGGCATGGTTTATGATTTCATTCCCTGGAATGTCTGAAAATGAGAAAGTATAGTGGGTACAGATAATGTAAATGCAAGAAGGCTTTTTCCACTGAGATTAGGTAAGGCTGTACCCTTTGGTCCTAGACTCACCCACTATAGAAAACATCCTCTCCACATCCACTCTGTCTGTGCCCGCTGGTCCTAGACTCCCCCACAATAGGAAGCATCCTCTCCACATCCACTCTGTCTGTGCCCTCTGGTCCTAGACTCCCCCACAATAGGAAGCATCCTCTCCACATCCACTCTATCTGTGTCCTCTGGTCCTACACTCCCCCACTAGAGGAAACATCCTCTCCACATCCACTTTGTCTGTGCCCTCTGGTCCTAGGCTCCCCCATTATAGGAAGCATCCTCTCCACATCCACTCTATCTGTGCCCTCTGGTCCTAGACTCCCCCACTATAGGAAACATCCTCTCCACATCCACTCTATCTGTGTCCTCTGGTCCTAGACTCCCCCACAATAGGAAACATCCTCTCCACATCCACTCTATCTGTGTCCTCTGGTCCTAGACTCCCCCACAATAGGAAACATCCTCTCCACATCCACTCTATCTGTGTCCTCTGGTCCTAGACTCCCCCACAATAGGAAACATCCTCTCCACATCCACTCTATCTGTGTCCTCTGGTCCTAGACTCCCCCACAATAGGAAACATCCTCTCCACATCCACTCTATCTGTGTCCTCTGGTCCTAGACTCCCCCACAATAGGAAACATCCTCTCCACATCCACTCTATCTGTGTCCTCTGGTCCTAGACTCCCCCACTATAGGAAACATCCTCTCCACATCCACTCTATCTGAGTCCTCTGGTCCAAGTCTCCCCCACTATAGGAAACATCCTCTCCACATCCACTCTACCTGTGTCCTCTAGTCCTAGACTCCCGCACAATAGGAAACATCCTCTCCACATCCACTCTATCTGTGCCCTCTGGTCCTAGACTCCCCCACTATAGGAAACATCCTCTCCACATCCACTCTATCTGTGTTCTCTGGTCCTAGACTCCCCCACTATAGGAAACATCCTCTCCACATCCACTCTGTCTGTGCCCTCTGGTCCTAGGCTCCCCCATTATAGGAAGCATCCTCTCCACATCCACTCTATCTGTGTCCTCTGTCCTAGACTCCCCCACTACAGGAAACATTTTCTCCACATCCACTCTATCTGTGTCCCCTGGACCTAGACTCCCCCACTATAGGAAACATCCTCTCCACATCCACTCTATCTGTGCCCTCTGGTCCTAGACTCCCCCACTATAGGAAACATCCTCTCCACATCCACTCTATCTGAGTCCTCTGGTCCAAGTCTCCCCCACTATAGGAAACATCCTCTCCACATCCACTCTACCTGTGTCCTCTAGTCCTAGACTCCCGCACAATAGGAAACATCCTCTCCACATCCACTCTATCTGTGCCCTCTGGTCCTAGACTCCCCCACTATAGGAAACATCCTCTCCACATCCACTCTATCTGTGTTCTCTGGTCCTAGACTCCCCCACTATAGGAAACATCCTCTCCACATCCACTCTACCTGTGTCCTCTAGTCCTAGACTCCCGCACAATAGGAAACATCCTCTCCACATCCACTCTATCTGTGCCCTCTGGTCCTAGACTCCCCCACTATAGGAAACATCCTCTCCACATCCACTCTATCTGTGTTCTCTTGTCCTAGACTCCCCCACTATAGGAAACATCCTCTCCACATCCACTCTGTCTGTGCCCTCTGGTCCTAGGCTCCCCCATTATAGGAAGCATCCTCTCCACATCCACTCTATCTGTGTCCTCTGTCCTAGACTCCCCCACTACAGGAAACATTTTCTCCACATCCACTCTATCTGTGTCCCCTGGACCTAGACTCCCCCACTATAGGAAACATCCTCTCCACATCCACTCTATCTGTGTCCTCTGGTCCTAGACTCCCCCACTATAGGAAACATCCTCTCCACATCCACTCTATCTGAGTCCTCTGGTCCAAGTCTCCCCCACTATAGGAAACATCCTCTCCACATCCACTCTATCTGTGTCCTCTGGTCCTAGACTCCCCCACAATAGGAAACATCCTCTCCACATCCACTCTATCTGTGTCCTCTGGTCCTAGACTCCCCCACAATAGGAAACATCCTCTCCACATCCACTCTATCTGTGTCCTCTGGTCCTAGACTCCCCCACTATAGGAAACATCCTCTCCACATCCACTCTATCTGAGTCCTCTGGTCCAAGTCTCCCCCACTATAGGAAACATCCTCTCCACATCCACTCTACCTGTGTCCTCTAGTCCTAGACTCCCGCACAATAGGAAACATCCTCTCCACATCCACTCTATCTGTGCCCTCTGGTCCTAGACTCCCCCACTATAGGAAACATCCTCTCCACATCCACTCTATCTGTGTTCTCTGGTCCTAGACTCCCCCACTATAGGAAACATCCTCTCCACATCCACTCTGTCTGTGCCCTCTGGTCCTAGGCTCCCCCATTATAGGAAGCATCCTCTCCACATCCACTCTATCTGTGTCCTCTGTCCTAGACTCCCCCACTACAGGAAACATTTTCTCCACATCCACTCTATCTGTGTCCCCTGGACCTAGACTCCCCCACTATAGGAAACATCCTCTCCACATCCACTCTATCTGTGCCCTCTGGTCCTAGACTCCCCCACTATAGGAAACATCCTCTCCACATCCACTCTATCTGAGTCCTCTGGTCCAAGTCTCCCCCACTATAGGAAACATCCTCTCCACATCCACTCTACCTGTGTCCTCTAGTCCTAGACTCCCGCACAATAGGAAACATCCTCTCCACATCCACTCTATCTGTGCCCTCTGGTCCTAGACTCCCCCACTATAGGAAACATCCTCTCCACATCCACTCTATCTGTGTTCTCTGGTCCTAGACTCCCCCACTATAGGAAACATCCTCTCCACATCCACTCTACCTGTGTCCTCTAGTCCTAGACTCCCGCACAATAGGAAACATCCTCTCCACATCCACTCTATCTGTGCCCTCTGGTCCTAGACTCCCCCACTATAGGAAACATCCTCTCCACATCCACTCTATCTGTGTTCTCTTGTCCTAGACTCCCCCACTATAGGAAACATCCTCTCCACATCCACTCTGTCTGTGCCCTCTGGTCCTAGGCTCCCCCATTATAGGAAGCATCCTCTCCACATCCACTCTATCTGTGTCCTGTCCTAGACTCCCCCACTACAGGAAACATTTTCTCCACATCCACTCTATCTGTGTCCCCTGGACCTAGACTCCCCCACTATAGGAAACATCCTCTCCACATCCACTCTATCTGTGCCCTCTGGTCGTAGACTCCCCCACTATAGGAAACATCCTCTCCACATCCACTCTATCTGAGTCCTCTGGTCCAAGTCTCCCCCACTATAGGAAACATCCTCTCCACATCCACTCTACCTGTGTCCTCTAGTCCTAGACTCCCGCACAATAGGAAACATCCTCTCCACATCCACTCTATCTGTGCCCTCTGGTCCTAGACTCCCCCACTATAGGAAACATCCTCTCCACATCCACTCTATCTGTGTTCTCTGGTCCTAGACTCCCCCACTATAGGAAACATCCTCTCCACATCCACTCTGTCTGTGCCCTCTGGTCCTAGGCTCCCCCATTATAGGAAGCATCCTCTCCACATCCATTCTATCTGTGTCCTCTGTCCTAGACTCCCCCACTACAGGATACATTTTCTCCACATCCACTCTATCTGTGTCCCCTGGACCTAGACTCCCCCACTATAGGAAACATCCTCTCCACATCCACTCTATCTGTGCCCTCTGGTCCTAGACTCCCCCACTATAGGAAACATCCTCTCCACATCCACTCTATCTGTGCCCTCTGGACCTAGACTCCCCCACTATAGGAAACATCCTCTCCACATCCACTCTCTCTGCGCCCTCTGGTCCTAGACTCCCCCACTATAGGAAACATCCTCTCCACATCCACTCTATCTGTGCCCTCTGGACCTAGACTCCCCCACTATAGGAAACATCCTCTCCACATCCACTCTATCTGTGCCCTCTGGTCCTAGACTCCCCCACTGTAGGAAACATTGTCACCACGTCCACTCTATCTGTGTCCTCTGGTCCTAGACTCCCCCATTATAGGAAACATCCTCTCCACATCCACTCTATCTGTGTCCTCTGGTCCTAGACTCCCGCACTATAGGAAACATTCTCTCCACATCCACTCTATCTGTGCCCTCTGGTCCTAGACTCCCCCACTATAGGAAACATCCTCTCCACATCCACTCTATCTGTGCCCTCTGGACCTAGACTCCCCCACTATAGGAAACATCCTCTCCACAATCACTTTGTACTGGCCTTTCAATATTCGATACATCTCGATGAGATCCCACCCCCACCTTCATTCTTTTAAACCCCAGTGAGTACAGGCCCATTTCAACTGTATGTTAGCCCTTTCAGTCCAATGAACCTCCTCTGGACCCTCATCATTGCCGGCACGGCCTACCTTCGATCGGGGGGCGCAACACTCTCTACGGTACGTCCGTAGAAATTTGCCAGTGTCTTTTGGCGTCTTACCAAATCTCCTCTAACTCCTCGTGAAGTATAGTGGCCTTCTTTGCGGCTGCATCGATATGTTGGGGCCCGGTTTGGAGGTCCTGGCAGTATTGTAAAGCAGGGCGGGGGTGTAAGAGGGTAATCAGAAGCTGAAAGCAGTGGTGTGATGAAGGTGTGGCTGTCGATGATGGAACCCAGCCGCCCTGGGGGTGGCGATTAGGGCAGAAGTGAAGGAGTGCGAGGATTTGAGGGGGGGGGGGACGTGGCTGGGGGACGAAGCTGATGGTTACCATATGGTATGATCTCGTAGGAATATTCTGAATGTTAAAAGGCCTGAACAGATTAGATTTGGCAAAGTTATTTCCCGTGGTGGGGGATTCCAGGACAAGAGGGCAGGACTTCAGGATTGAAGGACGTCCTTTTAGAACTGACATGCAGAGAAATTACTTTAGTCAGAGGTGGTAAATCTGTGGAATTTCCTTCCACGAGTGACTGTGGAGGCCGAGTCACGGGTGTATTTCAGGCTGAGATAGACAGGTTCTTGATAAGTCAGGGCATCAAAGGGTCTGGGGTGAAGGCAGGGGAGTGGGGATGACTGGAAGAGTTGGATCGGCCCGTGATTGAATGGCAGAACAGACTCGATGGGCTGAATGGCCTACTTCTGCCCCTATATTTTATGGTCTTATGGTCTTGTATCGCTGTAACAGTGCCGGTGACCTGGGTTCAGTTACACCGCTGTGTGTAAGGAACTTGTGCTTTCAGTCTGCGTGACCGAGTGAGTTTCCTCCCGCATTCCAAGGCATGGGCGTAATGGGGCAGCACCGTTGTCTCAGTCTGTTACCGAAAGTGCTCCTCTGTTCAGCCAAGGTGGCACGCAGAGGGTGAGGAACATTGTCCAGAATTGCCAGGGTTTTCCGGAGGGTCCTTTGTTCCACCACGGCCCCCAGTGTGTCCAGTTTGACTCCTGTAACAGAGCCGGCCTCTCTAATCAGTTTATTGAGCCTGTTGACATCACCCACGTTGATGCCATTGCCCCAGCTCACCACCCCATAGAAGATTGTCCTGGAGACAACAGACTGGTAGAATGTGTGAAGGAGAGGCCTGCACCCTCCGAAGAACCTTGGGGAGTAGAGGCGACTCTGGCCCTTGTACACGGCCTCTGTGTTGGGGCTCCACTCGAGTCTGTCATCCAGGTGCCCCCCCCCCCCCCCCCAGGTACCTGTAGGTCCTCACCACATCCACGTCCTCACCGTCGATAGTAACAGGGAGCAGTCTTCCTAAAGTCCATCACCATCTCCTCTGTGTTGGGGCTCCACTCGAGTCTGTCATCCAGGTGCCCCCCTCCCAGGTACCTGTAGGTCCTCACCACATCCACGTCCTCGCCGTCGATAGTAACAGGGAGCAGTCTTCCTAAAGTCCATCACCATCTTCTCTGTGTTGGGGCTCCACTCGAGTCTGTAATCCAGGTGCCCCCCCCCCCCCAGGTACCTGTAGGTCCTCACCTCATCCACGTCCTCACCGTCGATAGTAACAGCGAGCAGTCTTCCTAAAGTCCATCACCGTCTCCTCAGTGTTGGGGCTCCACTCGAGTCTGTCATCCAGATGCCCCCCCCAGGTACCTGTAGGTCCTCACCACATCCACGTCCTCACCGTCGATAGTAACAGGGAACAGTCTTCCTAAAGTCCATCATCGTCTCCTCTGTCTTACTGATGCTGAGCTGCGGATGATTCAGCTCACACCGTTTGACAAAGTCCTCCCCCAGGGCCCTGTATCCACCTCCCGTCACACACTCAGCTACTGTTGAGTCATCAGGGAATTTCTGCAGATGACATGACTCAGTGGTGTACCTGAAGTCCGAGGTATAGGGGGTGCACAGGAAGGGAGCCAGCTTAGTCCCCTGTGGGGCCCCAGTGCGGCTCATGGCCGTGTCTGACACACAGCTCTGAAGCCAGACAGACTGTGGCCTGCCAGTCAGGTAGGGTACTCAACACAAGGCTACTGAAAGCTTAAATGCACAACGTGCTTCTGCTCTTCTCTTCAACGTTCTACAATCCCAGTCCTTTATTTGAGGGTAGTTTCGTCAGCTCGTTCCCTGCGTGGGACGGTTACAATAACTTGACTTCTGTCAGAAACACACTGAGTCTCAGCAATTTGCAGAACGTTAAACTTTATTTCTCGAGTCTGCAGAGTCGGACCCAACCAGCTCCTGCTAGATTGAGTGCCGAATTACACTTTGCACAGTTTTTTAAACCCTACTTGTTTACGACTTTGTGAGTTGCACCCATGTGAGGTGCAGACATTCTTCCTTAATCTCATTACAAAATTACAAATGTGATTACCCTTTGGCCCACTTATCAGCCTCAGCGCATTTTGACCGTTATTGTTCAACCGTTAAGCATGTCTTCCCGTTACCCGTATCGCTTCTTTAATCAGCAAGCTATTGTTTCATCCTCATTTTGCAAATTGGTTTATACGTTGCCCTGCAAGTTGCTTTGCACGCTCTTTCTGTGTCAGCACATTCTAAATGGACTCCTTAAGTACCGTCTTTAATTTAATCATTTCTCTCAATCCACCCTTTTTCTTTTTAGAATGTGCTATCAGTTGGGCTTTTGCCACGGGTTTACATAGGCTTCTTCCTCTAGCTCTATTTCCCTTTGTAGGAGTACCTGAACAGGATCAGCTGGGGCCCCTGGTTGCATGACTTGTCTTGCCACCCGAGCTACTAGCTCCCGCAAGCAGGGGATCAGACATGGTAGCAGAAGGAGGACCATCAATCCCCCTCCTATAACCCCTAAAGCGGTTCGCCACCAGCCTCCTTTCAACCATCCGTCCAGCCAGTCCCAATACCCCAGCGGCTTCCAGGTCTGTACCGGCACGTGGGCCAGTTTCCTTATTTTATCTGATATTTTTTGAACCACCTTTCCGTTGTCATCTATCTTTAAGCAGCAGTTGGTTAGATTAAACTTTCCACATACTCCTCCTTCAGCCGCAAGCAAATAATCTAATGCCAAGCGGTTCTGATAAATAGCAGTATATACATTACAGTCCCAAAGTTCATTCTGTCCGTCTTTTGAGCTTTAGCACCATCGGGTCTTCTCCCTGGACGCAAGTCCATTCTGCACCTTCTTCGGGCTTTACGGGTCCCTTGATTCTCGCGGCGTGGGTCCACCCTTTTTCTTTTGTCCTTACTGCGGCTTCGGTGGTCAGTAGCACCTGGAATGGGCCTTCCCACTGCGGCTGTAACTTCTCTGGCTTCCAAGTCTTTAATCAGGACCCAGTCACCGGGCTGAGTTCGGTGGAGTGCGAAGTCCAGAGGTGGGGTTTGTGCGAGTAACCCCTTCCTGCGCAATTCTGCAAAAGAACGAGACAGTGCCTGTAAATAGTCCCTTATAAAGACATCTCCCCCTTGCAGGGAAGGATAGCCCTCCACCTTGTTCCAATATGGAAGGCCAAACAACATTTCATAAGGGGATACTCCTATATCTTTTCGAGGAGCCGTGCAGATTCTTAGTAGGGCCAGGGGTAGACACTTGGTCCAGGGTAGCTTGGTTTCCATCATTAGTTTTGTCAATTGTGTCTTCAAAGTACTGTTCATCCTCTCAACTCTTCCTGAGGGTGCCAGGGGGTGTGCAGCTTCCACTGGATTCCTAAGGCGTCACAGATTAGCTGGTGTGTTTTTGAGGCAAAGTGTGTTCCCCTATCTGAATCAATAGACCCCATTATTCCATATCTCGGGACTATATTTTCTAATAGGATCCGTGCCACTGTAGGGGCATCCGCTTTAGTGGTTGGGAATGCTTCCACCCACCGAGTGAAATGATCCACAATTACTAACAGGTACTTCCATCTCTGAACTTGTGGTAGTTCCGTAAAGTCTATTTGGATCCGATGGAACGGTCGGTCGGCTAGTGTTTGTCCCCCCTTATGGGTGGCACGCATCATTTTCTTGTTTACCTTTTGGCAGGTGTAACAGCCCCACACCTCCTGTTGAGCTAGTGTGAATATCCCTTTACAAACATAGTCCCTTAGGATAGTGTCGCACATAGCTTGCACTCCCCAATGGCTTTGTTGGTGTAGTTGTTGCAGTATATGACGAGTTACTTCCTTATTCAGTACTTGCCGTCCGTCGGGGGTCTTCCACTCGCCTTCTGATGTTTGTCGGGCTCCCAGCTGGCTCATAGCGTCTATTTCTACTTGGGTGAAGACTGGTAGTTTGTTAAGCCCTTCCCTTATTGGTATCAGGGTTAGAAGTTGGACCGTTTTTTCCATTGCTGCCCGTTTGCGAGCCGGTTTCCTATTGCTTCCGGGGCTGTTCCTCATTGATGTCCTGGAACGTGAACCACTGCAATTTCTTGAGGTAATGTTAGAGCTTCCAGAGTCATGCTTATCATTTGTTCGTGAGCTAATTCCCTTCCCCTGGCTGTTATCAACCCCCGTTCTTTCCAAATCTTTCCGAAGGTGTGTACCACTCCATAGGCATACCTAGAATCGGTGTATATAGTGCCTATTTTGTTTCTTAACAGTTGCAGTCCCCTCTGCAAGGCATATAGTTCACAAGACTGGGCTGACCAATTACCCGGGAGCCGGCCGGACTCCACCGTCTCCCTAGTCCTCCCGTTTATAATAGCATATCCACTGTGTCGTACCCCATTGATGCATCTGGAGGAGCCGTCGATATATAGTTCCTCGCCTTCAATTAGGGGAACTTCTTGTAGATCTTCCCTACTTTTTGTCTGAAGGTCTGTTAGCTCCACGCAGTTATGCTCGGTTTCCTCCCCTGTTGATTCCCCGTATAAGAACTGTGCCGGGTTACAACTATTGTTCTTTTCAAAGCTTAAATCATCCCCGACCATCAGAATGGTTTCGTATTTCAGTATGCGAGAGTCCGTCAACCACCGCTGAGCTTTTTGGGCTAAGAGGGTGCTAACGGAGTGCGGGGTATACACCGTCATTCTTCCCCCAAAGGTTAATTTCCGTGCTTCTTCTACTAGTACGGCTGCTGCCGCTACGGCTTGTATGCACGTCGGCCATCCCCGGGATACCGGGTCTAACATTTTTGATAAAAAGGCCACAGGTTGCCGCTTTCCTCCTTTTTCTTGAGTTAGTACTCCTAACGCAGTTCCTTCATTGTTTGTTGCATACAGCTGAAAGGGCTTTTCCAGTGCTGGCAGTGTTAATACCGGGGCCCGAATTAGTTGCCCTTTTATTTTCCTGAACTTCTGTTCTTCTTCTTCGGTCCAGCTGATTATTCCCCGGTCTTCCTTTGCCAATTTGTCGTACATAAACTTCACCAGGAAGGTATAATTCTCTATCCAAATCCGGCAATAGCCCACTAAGCCCAGAAATTGTCTTATTTCCTTCTTTGTCCTGGGAAGCGGTATTTTAGTTATTCCCGCTATTCTTTCTGGGGTTATTTGGCGGTGCCCTTTACTGACTCTGTGTCCGAGATATGTTATTTCCTTCTCGTCAAATTGCAGTTTCTTCTTGGACACCGGCAATCCTTTTTCTCCTAGGTAATTCAGGAGTATTATAGTATCGTCTCGCACTACCTCCTCTGCTGGTCCCGATAGTAGTAGGTCATCGACATACTGTAATAGTTGGTTCTTTTCGGTACAATGGAATCCAGCCAATACTTGCTCCAGTACCTGTTCGAATAGGTTTGGGGACTCCGTGAACCCTTGGGGCAAGACGGTCCACCGGAGTTGCTTCTTCCGCCCAGTGAAGGGATTTTCCCATTCAAATGCGAACATATCTCGGCTACCTTCCTCCAACGGGCAACTCCAAAAGGCATCTTTTAGATCTATCACACTGAACCATTCATGTTCAGGAGGTATTTTGCTCATTAATGTATAGGGGTTAGGCACTACCGGGTATCGTGTTTGGACTACCGCATTTAAGCCTCTCAGATCTTGAACCATTCGATACGTGCCGTCGGGCTTTCGGACCGGTAGGATGGGGGTATTAAAGGGTGACATACATTCTTCCAAGAGTCCATCTGATACCAATGTCTCAATTACAGGTTGTAATCCCCTCCTCCCTTCCATGGCAATGGGATATTGCCGTCTTCTCACCGGGCGGCTGTTTGGCAACAGGGTGATTTTCAGTGGGGTGATGTCCAGGCCGCCCCGATTACCTTCTTGATACCAGACACTGGCCTTTATTTCCTGATCATCCTTTTCAGTCATTACGAACAGTTTCACCTGAATTTCACCTTGATATGGCACCGTCCCGATCCCTAGCAGTGCCTGCAAATCTCTTCCCAATAAGTTGAATCGGGCTGACGGAAGTAATAACACATCCTGGATACCTTCCCGGTCGTCGCATTTTATCTGTACATCTTCTATTATTGGGACCTGCATAGTTTTTCCTCCTATTCCGGAAACCCCAATGGTTTTGGTCCCAATCTTGGTTCCCGGAGGGGCTTGGATTATACTAGTTCTTTCAGCTCCTGAGTCGACCATGAAGGTTACTTCTGACCCTTGAGGACCTAATTTTAAATTTACCAGGGGTTCCTGTTTGTATCTCGTCCCCAAGGGTACACGCTGAGTCTCAGCAATTTGCAGAACGGTAAACTTTATTTCTCGAGTCTGCAGAGTCGGACCCAACCAGCTCCTGCTAGATTGAGTGCCGAATTACACTTTGCACAGTTTTTTATACCCTACTTGTTTACGACTTTGTGAGTTGTACCCATGTGAGGAGCAGACATTCTTCCTTAATCTCATTACAAAATTACAAATGTGATTACCCTTTGGCCCACTTATCAGCCTCAGCGCATTAACACCGTTATTGTTCAACCGTTAAGCATTACCCGTATCGCTTCTTTAATCAGCAAGCTATTGTTTCATCCTCATTTTGCAAATTGGTTTATACGTTGCCCTGCAAGTTGCTTTGCACGCTCTTTCTGTGTCAGCACATTCTAAATGGACTCCTGAAGTACCGTCTTTAATTTAATCATTTCTCTCAACTTCTGTCCACAGAGACTGACTAAGAGGATTGAGGAGTTGAGGCCCAGCACAGACCATCAGAGTGGAGCGTTCAGATTGGAACACGCCAATCCTTACAGCATGAACGTTCCAACAGCACATTCAGCCCATCCAGAGCTCCTGTTTGGCAACCCGTACTTCGAGAGAGGTAAGTGGGATCAAACCTTTTGCCCTGCCTTGCGCCGATTCAGGTTGCAGCAGCTGCTTGCAGTGGCCACTTTATTCGGTGAGCCTGTAGACCTGCCCGTTAACACAAATATCCAATCAGCCAGTCGTCTGGCAGCAGCTCGGTGCATAAAAGCATGCAGACGTGGTCAAGAGGTTCAGTTTTGTTCAGAACAAAACATCAGAGTGGTGGGGGGGGGGGGAGAAGAATAAATGTGATTGCAGTGATTTTGACCGTGAAATGATTGATGGTGCCAGATGGGGTGGTTTGAGTATCTCAGAGACTGCTGATCTCCTGGGATTTTCACACACAACAGTCTCCGGAGTTTACAGAGAATGGTGTGAAAAACAAAAAAAATCCAGTGAGAGGCAGTTCTGTGGGTAAAAATGCCTTGTTAATGAGAGTGGTCAGATTTGAATGGCCAGACTGGTTCGAGCTGACAGGAAGGTGACAGTAACTCAAATAACCACACGTTACAACAGTGGTGTGCGGAAGAGCATCTCTGAATGCACAACACGCTGAGTCTTGAGGTGGACGGGCTACAGCAGCAGAAGACCATGAGCTTATGCTCAGTGGCCACAGGAGCTGCCTAATTCAGTTGCTACTACGTGTATTAAACCTTTCTTGATAAGGGTACACCTGACTGGACTCGCACAAAACGCTGGAGAAACTCAGCAGGTCAGGCAGCGTCGATGGAAATGAATAAATAGTCAACGTTTCAGGCCGAGGCTGGAAAAGAAGGGGGAAGATGTCAGAATAAAAAGGTGGGGCAGGGGAAGGAGGACCAGCTGATAGATGAAGCCTGGGCTGGAGAGGAAGGAATCGGATACAGGAGGAGAGTGGACCGCAGGGGAAAGGGAAGAAGGAGGGGACCAAGGGGCAGATGAGAAGAGGTAAAAGGCTAGAGTGGGGAATAGAAGTAGAGTGAAGGGGGAGGGAATTTTTTACTGGAAGGAGAGATCAATGCTCATGCTGTCAGACGGAATATGAGGTGTTGCTCCTCCACCCTGAGGGTGGCCTCATCTTGGCACACAAGGAGGCCATGGACCGACATGTCAGTACGGGAACAAGAGTTGAAATGTTAGGCCATTGATAAGTTCAGCGTTTGGCAGATGCAGGGGAAGTGCTGGACAAAGCGGTCTGTCCCCACCCCCACCCCCCAAATTACGACGGGTCTCACCGGTGTAGAGGGGGCTGCATCGGGAGCACCCTCCACACCGATGGGTGCCCCCAGCAGATCTGCAGCTGAAGTGTTGCCTCACCTGGAAGGGCTATTTGAGGTGAGGGAGGAGGTGAATGGGCAGGGGTTGGCACTTTGGACTTGCAGGGAGAAGTGATGGGAGGGAGATTAGTGGGGAGGGACGAAAGGAGAAAGCAGAGGGTGAGGGAGGTAAAGACGTGTGATAAGGTCCCTTTGGAGGTGGCAGACTCCACAAAGTTTCAAACAAAAACGAGCAACAGTGAAGAAAAAGCACACGTCACACAGCTCGTGAAAGAGCCTGTTGTCCTGCAAGTCCGCTGGAGGCTAGAGACACCGACCCTGGGGTTAGAGGAGACAGTGGGTGGTACGGAGGGAACGAGGGGACTTGTTTTGCTGCTGTTGTTTAGTCACTTGTTCTGGGGTGTTCTGACAAGCACGCTGAGCGTGCTACGTTGGCGCCAGGAATTTGTGGCGGCACTTGTGGGCTGCCCCCAGCGCACCCTTGGGTGCTGTGGTTACTAAAGCAGATGACACATTTCACTCTAAGTTTTTATGTCATCGTCATTATGCGCCGTGCCGTCTGTTGTCATCATTGTGCGCTGTGTCGTATGACGTGGGCGATCACAGTCTTTCCATGACCCTGACTGTTCTTGGCAAGTTTTTCTACAGAAGTGGTTTGCCATTGCCTTCTTCTGGGGCAGTGTCTGTATAAGACAGGTGACCCCCAGCCATTATCAATACTCTTCAGAGATTGCCTGCCTGGTGTCAGTGGTCGCATCACCAGGACTTGTGATCTGAACCGGCTGCTCGTACGACCGTCCACCACCTGCTCCCATGGTTTCACGTGACCCTGATCGGGGGCTAAGCAGGTGCTACACCTTGCCAGAGGGTGACCTGCAGGCTAGTGCAGGGAAGGAGCACTTCACAAATCATCTGATAGAGACGTATCTCCACCCCAGCACCAGAGTCTGAGTCCGAGTGCGAATCAGATCGAGGAATGTTTAGGGAGGGAATAGGAGAAGATGAAACTTGGGAAACTGAGGAGAGAGCTTCTGCTAGCAAAACGGAGGTGAACTCACTTTGACTTCACCTTTGACCTGGGCATGCAATGGCCAAGGAAAGCCAGACCTTCCATGTGATGAACAGCAGAAAGGGAGAATCAGAATCAAATTCAATATCACCAGCGTTTGTTGTTTTGTGGCAGCATTACATTGCAATACATCAAAATAAAAACTCTGAATTACACTGAATATATATATTTCAATAAATCGTGAGGTTCAACGTCCATTCAGAAATCCAACAGCAGAGGGGAAGAAGTTGTTACTGAATCGTTGAGTGTGTGCCTTCAGGCTCCTGTACCTCCTCCCTGATGGCAGAGGGGAAGAAGCTGTTCCTGAATCACTGAGTGTGTGTCTTCAGGCTCCTGTACCTCCTCCCTGATGGCAGAGGGGAAGAAGCTGTTCCTGAATCACTGAGTGTGTGTCTTCAGGCTCCTGTACCTCCTCCCTGATGGCAGAGGGGAAGAAGCTGTTCCTGAATCACTGAGTGTGTGATTTCAGGCTCCTGTACCTCCTCCCTGATGGCAGAGGGGAAGATGCTGTTCCTGAATCGTTGAGTGTCTTCAGGCTCCTGTACCTCCTCCCTGATGGCAGAGGGGAAGAAGCTGTTTCTGAATCGTTGAGAGTGTGTCTTCAGGCTCCTGTACCTCCTCCCTGATGGCAGAGGGGAAGAAGCTGTTCCTGAATCGTTGAGAGTGTGTCTTCAGGCTCCTGCACTGCCTCCCTGAAGGCAGAGGGGAAGAAGCCGTTCCTGGACCGTTGAGTGTGTGTCTTCAGGCTCCTGTACCTCCTCCCTGATGGCAGAGGGGAAGCTGTTCCTGAATCACTGAGTGTGTGATTTCAGGCTCCTGTACCTCCTCCCTGATGGCAGAGGGGAAGATGCTGTTTGTGAATCCTTGAGTGTGTGTCTTCAGGCTCCTGTACCTCCTCCCTGATGGCAGAGGGGAAGAAGCTGTTCCTGAATCCTTGAGTGTGTGTCTTCAGGCTCCTGTACATCCTCCCTGATGGCAGAGGGGAAGATGCTGTTCCTGAATCCTTGAGTGTGTGTCTTCAGGCTCCTGTACCTCCTCCCTGATGGCAGAGGGGAAGAAGCTGTTCCTGAATCGTTGAGTGTGTGTCTTCAGGCTCCTGTACCTCCTCCCTGATAGCAGAGGGGAAGATGCTGTTAATGAATCCTTGAGTGTGTGTCTTCAGGCTCCTGTACCTCCTCCCTGATGGCAGAGGGGAAGAAGCTGTTCCTGAATCGTTGAGTGTGTGTCTTCAGGCTCCTGTACCTCCTCCCTGATGGCAGAGGGGAAGAAGCTGTTCCTGAATCCTTGAGTGTGTGTCTTCAGGCTCCTGTACCTCCTCCCTGATGGCAGAGGGGAAGAAGCTGTTCCTGAATCGCTGAGTGTGTGCCTTCAGGCTCCTGTACCTCCTCCCTGCTGGGAGAGGGGAAGCTGTTCCTGAATCGCTGAGTGTGTGTCTTCAGGCTCCTGTACCTCCTCCCTGATGGCAGAGGGGAAGAAGCTGTTCCTGAATCACTGAGTGTGTGATTTCAGGCTCCTGTACCTCCTCCCTGATGGCAGAGGGGAAGATGCTGTTCCTGAATCGTTGAGTGTGTGTCTTCAGGCTCCAGTACCTCCTCCCTGATGGCAGAGGGGAAGAAGCTGTTCCTGAATCCTTGAGTGTGTGTCTTCAGGCTCCTATACCTCCTCCCTGATGGCAGAGGGGAAGAAGCTGTTCCTGAATCGTTGCGTGTGTCTTCAGGCTCCTGTACCTCCTCCCTGATGGCAGAGGGGAGCAATCTGTTCCTGAATCATTGAGTGTGTGTCTTCAGGCTCCTGTACCTCCTCCCTGATGGCAGAGGGGAAGAAGCTGTTCCTGAATCTTTGAGTGTGTGTCTTCAGGCTCCTGCACTGCCTCCCTGATGGCAGAAGGGAAGAAGCTGTTCCTGAATCGTTGTGTGTGTGTCTTCAGGCTCCTGTACCTCCTTCCTGATGGCAGAGGGGAAGAAGCTGTTCCTGAATCGTTGAGTGTGTGTCTTCAGGCTCCTGTACCTCCTCCCTGATGGCAGAGGAGAAGAAGCTGTTCCTGAATCGTTGAGTGTGTGTCTTCAGGCTCCTGTACCTCCTCCCTGATGGCAGAGGGGAAGAAGCTGTTCCTGAATCGTTGAGTGTGTGCCTTCAGGTTCCTATACCTCCTCTCTGATGGCAGAGGGGAAGTAGCTGTTCCTGAATCGTTGAGTGTGTGTCTTCAGGCTCCTGTACCACCTCCCTGATGGCAGAGGGGAAGAAGCTGTTCCTGAATCACTGAGTGTGTGATTTCAGGCTCCTGTACCTCCTCCCTGATGGCAGAGGGGAAGAAGCTGTTCCTGAATCCTTGAGTGTGAGTCTTCAGGCTCCTGTACCTCCTCCCTCATGGCAGAGGGGAAGATGCTGTTCCTGAATCCTTGAGTGTGTGTCTTCAGGCTCCTGTACCTCCTCCCTGATGGCAGAGGGGAAGAAGCTGTTTCTGAATCGTTGAGAGTGTGTCTTCAGGCTCCTGTACCTCCTCCCTGATGGCAGAGGGGAAGAAGCTGTTCCTGAATCGTTGAGAGTGTGTCTTCAGGCTCCTGCACTGCCTCCCTGAAGGCAGAGGGGAAGAAGCCGTTCCTGGACCGTTGAGTGTGTGTCTTCAGGCTCCTGTACCTCCTCCCTGATGGCAGAGGGGAAGCTGTTCCTGAATCACTGAGTGTGTGATTTCAGGCTCCTGTACCTCCTCCCTGATGGCAGAGGGGAAGATGCTGTTTGTGAATCCTTGAGTGTGTGTCTTCAGGCTCCTGTACCTCCTCCCTGATGGCAGAGGGGAAGAAGCTGTTCCTGAATCCTTGAGTGTGTGTCTTCAGGCTCCTGTACATCCTCCCTGATGGCAGAGGGGAAGATGCTGTTCCTGAATCCTTGAGTGTGTGTCTTCAGGCTCCTGTACCTCCTCCCTGATGGCAGAGGGGAAGAAGCTGTTCCTGAATCGTTGAGTGTGTGTCTTCAGGCTCCTGTACCTCCTCCCTGATAGCAGAGGGGAAGATGCTGTTAATGAATCCTTGAGTGTGTGTCTTCAGGCTCCTGTACCTCCTCCCTGATGGCAGAGGGGAAGAAGCTGTTCCTGAATCGTTGAGTGTGTGTCTTCAGGCTCCTGTACCTCCTCCCTGATGGCAGAGGGGAAGAAGCTGTTCCTGAATCCTTGAGTGTGTGTCTTCAGGCTCCTGTACCTCCTCCCTGATGGCAGAGGGGAAGAAGCTGTTCCTGAATCGCTGAGTGTGTGCCTTCAGGCTCCTGTACCTCCTCCCTGCTGGGAGAGGGGAAGCTGTTCCTGAATCGCTGAGTGTGTGTCTTCAGGCTCCTGTACCTCCTCCCTGATGGCAGAGGGGAAGAAGCTGTTCCTGAATCACTGAGTGTGTGATTTCAGGCTCCTGTACCTCCTCCCTGATGGCAGAGGGGAAGATGCTGTTCCTGAATCGTTGAGTGTGTGTCTTCAGGCTCCAGTACCTCCTCCCTGATGGCAGAGGGGAAGAAGCTGTTCCTGAATCCTTGAGTGTGTGTCTTCAGGCTCCTATACCTCCTCCCTGATGGCAGAGGGGAAGAAGCTGTTCCTGAATCGTTGCGTGTGTCTTCAGGCTCCTGTACCTCCTCCCTGATGGCAGAGGGGAGCAATCTGTTCCTGAATCATTGAGTGTGTGTCTTCAGGCTCCTGTACCTCCTCCCTGATGGCAGAGGGGAAGAAGCTGTTCCTGAATCTTTGAGTGTGTGTCTTCAGGCTCCTGCACTGCCTCCCTGATGGCAGAAGGGAAGAAGCTGTTCCTGAATCGTTGTGTGTGTGTCTTCAGGCTCCTGTACCTCCTTCCTGATGGCAGAGGGGAAGAAGCTGTTCCTGAATCGTTGAGTGTGTGTCTTCAGGCTCCTGTACCTCCTCCCTGATGGCAGAGGAGAAGAAGCTGTTCCTGAATCGTTGAGTGTGTGTCTTCAGGCTCCTGTACCTCCTCCCTGATGGCAGAGGGGAAGAAGCTGTTCCTGAATCGTTGAGTGTGTGCCTTCAGGTTCCTATACCTCCTCTCTGATGGCAGAGGGGAAGTAGCTGTTCCTGAATCGTTGAGTGTGTGTCTTCAGGCTCCTGTACCACCTCCCTGATGGCAGAGGGGAAGAAGCTGTTCCTGAATCACTGAGTGTGTGATTTCAGGCTCCTGTACCTCCTCCCTGATGGCAGAGGGGAAGAAGCTGTTCCTGAATCCTTGAGTGTGAGTCTTCAGGCTCCTGTACCTCCTCCCTCATGGCAGAGGGGAAGATGCTGTTCCTGAATCCTTGAGTGTGTGTCTTCAGGCTCCTGTACCTCCTCCCTGATGGCAGAGGGGAAGAAGCTGTTCCTGAATCGTTGAGTGTGTGTCTTCAGGCTCCTGTACCTCCTCCCTGATGGCAGAGGGGAAGAAGCTGTTCCTGAATCGCTGAGTGTGTGCCTTCAGGCTCCTGTACCTCCTCCCTGCTGGGAGAGGGGAAGCTGTTCCTGAATCGCTGAGTGTGTGTCTTCAGGCTCCTGTACCTCCTCCCTGATGGCAGAGGGGAAGAAGCTGTTCCTGAATCACTGAGTGTGTGATTTCAGGCTCCTGTACCTCCTCCCTGATGGCAGAGGGGAAGATGCTGTTTGTGAATCCTTGAGTGTGTGTCTTCAGGCTCCTGTACCTCCTCCCTGATGGCAGAGGGGAAGAAGCTGTTGCTGAATCCTTGAGTGTGTGTCTTCAGGCTCCTGTACATCCTCCCTGATGGCAGAGGGGAAGATGCTGTTCCTGAATCCTTGAGTGTGTGTCTTCAGGCTCCTGTACCTCCTCCCTGATGGCAGAGGGGAAGAAGCTGTTCCTGAATCCTTGAGTGTGTGTCTTCAGGCTCCTGTACCTCCTCCCTGATAGCAGAGGGGAAGATGCTGTTAATGAATCCTTGAGTGTGTGTCTTCAGGCTCCTGTACCTCCTCCCTGATGGCAGAGGGGAAGAAGCTGTTCCTGAATCGTTGAGTGTGTGTCTTCAGGCTCCTGTACCTCCTCCCTGATGGCAGAGGGGAAGAAGCTGTTCCTGAATCCTTGAGTGTGTGTCTTCAGGCTCCTGTACCTCCTCCCTGATGGCAGAGGGGAAGAAGCTGTTCCTGAATCGCTGAGTGTGTGTCTTCAGGCTCCTGTACCCCCTCCCTGCTGGGAGAGGGGAAGCTGTTCCTGAATCGCTGAGTGTGTGTCTTCAGGCTCCTGTACCTCCTCCCTGATGGCAGAAGGGAAGAAGCTGTTCCTGAATCACTGAGTGTGTGATTTCAGGCTCCTGTACCTCCTCCCTGATGGCAGAGGGGAAGATGCTGTTCCTGAATCGTTGAGTGTGTGTCTTCAGGCTCCAGTACCTCCTCCCTGATGGCAGAGGGGAAGATGCTGTTCCTGAATCGTTGAGTGTGTGTCTTCAGGCTCCTGTACCTCCTCCCTGATGGCAGAGGGGAAGAAGCTGTTCCTGAATCGTTGAGTGTGTGTCTTCAGGCTCCTGTACCTCCTCCCTGATGGCAGAGGGGAAGAAGCTGTTCCTGAATCGTTGAGTGTGTGTCTTCAGGCTCCTGTACCTCCTCCCTGATGGCAGAGGGGAAGAAGCTGTTCCTGAATCACTGAGTGTGTGATTTCAGGCTCCTGTACCTCCTCCCTGATCGCAGAGGGGAAGATGCTGTTCCTGAATCGTTGAGAGTGTGTCTTCAGGCTCCTGTACCTCCTCCATGATGGCAGAGGGGAAGATGCTGTTCCTGAATCCTTGAGTGTGTGTCTTCAGGCTCCTGTACCTCCTCCCTGATGGCAGAGGGGAAGAAGCTGTTCCTGAATCCTTGAGTGTGTGTCTTCAGGCTCCTGTACCTCCTCCCTGATGGCAGAGGGGAAGAAGCTGTTCCTGAATCGTTGAGTGTGTGTCTTCAGGCTCCTGTACCTCCTCCCTGCTGGGAGAGGGGAAGCTGTTCCTGAATCGCTGAGTGTGTGTCTACAGGCTCCTGTACCTCCTCCCTGATGGCAGAGGGGAAGAAGCTGTTCCTGAATCACTGAGTGTGTGATTTCAGGCTCCTGTACCTCCTCCCTGATGGCAGAGGGGAAGATGCTGTTCCTGAATCGTTGACTGTGTGATTTCAGGCTCCTGTACCTCCTCCCTGATGGCAGAGGGGAAGATGCTGTTTCTGAATCGTTGAGTGTTTGTCTTCAGGCTCCTGTACCTCCTCCCTGATGGCAGAGGGGAAGAAGCTGTTCCTGAATCCTTGAGTGTGTGTCTTCAGGCTGCTATACCTCCGCCCTGATGGCAGAGGGGAAGAAGCTGTTCCTGAATCGTTGAGTGTGTGTCTTAAGGCTCCTATACCTCCGCCCTGATGGCAGAGGGGAAGAAGCTGTTCCTGACTCGCTGAGTGTGTGTCTTCAGGCTCCTGTACCTCCTCCCTGATGGCAGAGGGGAAGAAGCTGTTCCTGAATCGCTGAGTGTGTGCCTTCAGGCTCCTGTACCTCCTCCCTGATGGCAGAGGGGAAGATGCTGTTCCTGAATCGTTGAGTGTGTGTCTTCAGGCTCCTGTACCTCCTCCCTGATGGCAGAGGGGAAGAAGCTGTTCCTGAATCACTGAGTGTGTGATTTCAGGCTCCTGTACCTCCTCCCTGATGGCAGAGGGGAAGATGCTGTTCCTGAATCGTTGAGTGTGTGTCTTCAGGCTCCTGTACCTCCTCCATGATGGCAGAGGGGAAGATGCTGTTCCTGAATCCTTGAGTGTGTGTCTTCAGGCTCCTGTACCTCCTCCCTGATGGCAGAGGGGAAGAAGCTGTTCCTGAATCCTTGAGTGTGTGTCTTCAGGCTCCTGTACCTCCTCCCTGATGGCAGAGGGGAAGAAGCTGTTCCTGAATCGCTGAGTGTGTGCCTTCAGGCTCCTGTACCTCCTCCCTGCTGGGAGAGGGGAAGCTGTTCCTGAATCGCTGAGTGTGTGTCTTCAGGCTCCTGTACCTCCTCCCTGATGGCAGAGGGGAAGAAGCTGTTCCTGAATCACTGAGTGTGTGATTTCAGGCTCCTGTACCTCCTCCCTGATGGCAGAGGGGAAGATGCTGTTCCTGAATCGTTGAGTGTGTGATTTCAGGCTCCTGTACCTCCTCCCTGATGGCAGAGGGGAAGATGCTGTTCCTGAATCGTTGAGTGTGTGTCTTCAGGCTCCTGTACCTCCTCCCTGATGGCAGAGGGGAAGAAGCTGTTTCTGAATCGTTGAGTGTGTGTCTTCAGGCTGCTATACCTCCGCCCTGATGGCAGAGGGGAAGAAGCTGTTCCTGAATCGTTGAGTGTGTGTCTTAAGGCTCCTATACCTCCGCCCTGATGGCAGAGGGGAAGAAGCTGTTCCTGAATCGCTGAGTGTGTGTCTTCAGGCTCCTGTACCTCCTCCCTGATGGCAGAGGGGAAGAAGCTGTTCCTGAATCGTTGAGTGTGTGTCTTCAGGCTCCTGTACCTCCTCCCTGATGGCAGAGGGGAAGAAGCTGTTCCTGAATCGTTGAGTGTGTGTCTTCAGGCTCCTATACCTCCTCCCTGATGGCAGAGGGGAAGAAGCTGTTCCTGAATCGTTGCGTGTGTCTTCAGGCTCCTGTACCTCCTCCCTGATGGCAGAGGGGAGCAATCTGTTCCTGAATCGTTGAGTGTGTGTCTTCAGGCTCCTGTACCTCCTCCCTGATTGCAGAGGGGAAGAAGCTATTCCTGAATCTTTGAGTGTGTGTCTTCAGGCTCCTGTACCTCCTCCCTGATGGCAGAAGGGAAGAAGCTGTTCCTGAATCGTTGTGTGTGTGTCTTCAGGCTCCTGTACCTCCTCCCTGATGGCAGAGGGGAAGAAGCTGTTCCTGAATCGTTGAGTGTGTGTCTTCAGGCTCCTGTACCTCCTCCCTGATGGCAGAGGGGAAGAAGCTGTTCCTGAATCGTTGAGTATGTGTCTTCAGGCTCCTGTACCTCCTCCCTGATGGCAGAGGGGAAGAAGCTGTTCCTGAATCGTTGAGTGTGTGTCTTCAGGCTCCTGTACCTCCTCCCTGATGGCAGAGGGGAAGAAGCTGTTCCTGAATCGTTGAATGTGTGTCTTCAGGCTCCTGTACCTCCTCCCTGATGGCAGAGGAGAAGAAGCTTTTCCTGAATCGTTGAGTGTGTGTCTTCAGGCTCCTATACCTCGTCCCTGATGACAGAGGGGAAGACGCTGTTCCTGAATCGTTGAGTGTGTGTCTTCAGGCTCCTGTACCTCCTCCCTGATGGCAGAGGAGAAGAAGCTTTTCCTGAATCGTTGAGTGTGTGTCTTCAGGCTCCTGTACCTGCTCACTGATGGTAGCAATGAGAAGAGGGTCTTAGGTGATGGGGGTCCTTAATGATGGATGCTGCCTTGTCGAGACGTCTTCCCTGAAGATGTCCTGGATCGAAAGGTCCAGTTTAATGTTAGGGAAATGCATACAATATACATCCTGAAATGCTTTTCCTTCGCAAAACATCCACGAGAACAGAGAATTTCCCCAAGGAATGAACGGCAGTTAAACGTGAGAACCCCAATGTCTCCCCCGCCAGTTTCCCCCTCCTGTGCTTAAGTGGCAGCAAGCAACGATACACCCTCCCCCCTCCGTGGCAAAAACTAAGCACACCCGCTACTGAGCACAGGCATGAGCTGGGCAATAGCAAAGACACAGACCCTGCAGTTACCCCGAAGACAATCGCAGTTCATCCGGCATTCGGCAGCCCACAGGTTCTCGGTCTCCCTAATAACGGCGAGGGATGTGCTCCCCCCATTTCTCACAGCAAACGGGAGACATGCGCACAGCCAGCTGGTTTTACAATGTTAAACAGTCCGTTTTGTCGTTTTTTATGAGCTCTGTGCCTGAAGGTCACGAAGATCTCAGGTCTTCCGGCCCGCAGTGGAAGATTTTCCAGCCTCCCCGACGATGCTGCTACCGTCGGCAAGGAGGTACAGGAGATTCGGGTCGGATTATCCGCCGGCTTACCCCTCAGCCATCAGGCTGGCGCGGATGGTTATGCTGAGAGCTGGCTGAAGCATTACGTGCGACGGTCGTACAGTTGAACTTTGACAGTGAGGAGTTGGAGAGAACGTTCACACTGTCTCTCCCGTAATAAACGATATAGGAGCAGAATTCGGCCATTTCATCATGGATGATCCATTTCCCTCCTGAAGAGATCCCACCTCATTTCCATTCTAAATGGACGTCCCCCTATGCTGAGGCTTTGTCCTCTGGTCTTGGACCCCCGCCGTAGGAAACATCGTCTCCGTGTCGACTCTGTCGAAATTCAGTAGGTTTCAGTGAGGTGCTCCCTTCACTGGCCTAGAACTGTCAAATGCTCCTCGTAATGTACGCCTTTCAATCCCGGGTTCATTTTCGTGAACTGCCTTTGAACCCTCTCCAATGTCAGCACTTCCTTTCTGAGATGAGGGGCCAAGGACAGCTCTCAGTACTCCAAGTCAGGCCTCACCGGTGTCTCATAAAGCCTCGGCATTACGTCCATGCTTGTATATACTAAAAATCTTCACTTCCTGAAGCTTCCTTGTCCCGTTGTGTGACTCAACCTAAACGTTAAGCTAAGAGTTTGATGTTCAGACAAAACAAGGTTGAGGTTGAATCCGGCCTGCTGCTTAAAGGGCAAAATTGAAAACATCTGTCCCTTTCCAAGACATCTTTGGGTTAACCCGGACCGCAGTGAAGTGATTGCTGACCGAGACGAAAGCCCCAGCTTCGGATCCGGCCAGCTCCTCTCACACTCCATGCAGGAAAGTCGAGCTAGCAACTTGGACTCATGAACAAAAAACTCAAGTGATATGGAAGCAGCAAAAATGCTGCCCGATGCGCCACAGGGATTGAGAAAGCGACAACAACAGTGAAGGAGTTGTCCATTTCCATTCCATCTTTGGGTTAACCCAGGCCTCTGTAAAGTGACTTCTGTCGTCAAACCCGTTGTGTAGAAGACAAGGCGGGCAAGTTTCACTAACCCACAGTGAAGAAGACAACTAGAAACAGTCCGTTTCTCAGTTGAGAGATCATCTCATAAGTTAAGACACAGGGTGGACAGCAGGCCGAGGCCATCAGGCATAGGAGCAGAATTGGGCCATTTGGCCCATCGAGTCTGCACTGCCATTTCTTGACAAAGAGGTCCCTCTGCAGTTGTACAGGGCCCTGGTGAGACCCCACCTGGAGTATTGTGTGCAGTTTTGGTCTCCAAATTTGAGGAAGGACATTCTTGCTATTGAGGGAGTGCAGCGTAGGTTCACGAGGTTAATTCCTGGGATGGCGGGACTGTCATATGTTGAAAGATTGGAGCGACTGGGCTTGTATATACTGGAATTTAGGAGGATGAGAGGGGATCTGATTGAAACATATAAGATTTTCAAGGGATTGGACACGCTGGAGGCAGGAAACACTTTCCCGATGTTGGGGGAGTCCAGAACCAGAGGCCACAGTTTAAGAATAAGGGGTAGGCCATTTAGAACTGAGTTGAGGAAAAACTTTTTCACCCAGAGAGTTGTGGACCTGTGGAATGCTCTGCCTCAGAAGGCAGTGGAGGCCAAGTCTCTGGATGCTTTCAAGAAAGAGTTAGATAGAGCTCTTAAAGATAGCGGGGTCAAGGGATATGGGGAGAAGGCAGGAACCGGGTACTGATTGTGGATGATCAGCCAGGGTTACAATGAATGGCGGTACTGGCACGAAGGGCCGAATGGCCTACTCCTGCACCTGTTGTCTAAATATAAATTCCATCCATGGCTGATTTATTATCCCTCTCAACCCCATTCTCCTGCCTTCTCCCCTAATGCTCCAATTCATCAACCTCTGCCTTAAATATACCCCAGGACATGGCACCACACAGTCCATGGGTCCTCCACCACCAGCTGAAGGAAGTTTTCCTCAACCCTGTTCTAAATGGACGTCCCTCAACTCTGAGGCTGTGCCCTCTGGTCCTAGACTCGCGCCACTGCAGGAAACGCCCTCTATCTCAGCCGGTCAGTATTCGGTAACTTTCAACTCTCTTTTTGAAAGCAGCCTTGGAGTTGGGTGTGGGACTATTAATTGTGTGTTAAGTGCTGTTTGTCTAAGTTTAGAGCTATGTTAAGCATAGATGTTGTGAGCCAGAAGTTCCTGTGCTGTATTGGTCTACGTTAAGTCGGCATTTGACCCAATACCCCAAGTTGATTTTAAAAACTCAAGACAAGACTAATTGAATAATAAGATAGCAGAGCAACCTTCAAAAGCA
This sequence comes from Hypanus sabinus, assembly GCF_030144855.1. Lineage (NCBI taxonomy): Eukaryota > Metazoa > Chordata > Chondrichthyes > Myliobatiformes > Dasyatidae > Hypanus > Hypanus sabinus. The sequence goes on from NW_026779026.1 coordinate 214,030, forward strand.
CAAACGAGAGAAAATCTGCAGATGCTGGAAAGCCGAGGCAAAACACGCACAAAATGGTGGAGGCGCTCAGCAGGTCAGGCAGCGTTTGTGGACACGAATAAACAGTCCCGATGAGGGGTCTCAGCCTGACGCGTCAACTGTTTATTCATTTCCACAGACGCTGCCTGACCCGCGGTGTTCCCCCAGGATTTGGTGTGTTTTAACTTTCAAAATGCCCGGCCACAGCTGCGTATCTCTCTTTGAATTGTGGAGCAGATGTGGGCCTGTAACTTGGAAGTTGCATTATGTGTTTTACCTGACTGACGCATGTGTGTGTGTGTGTGTGTGTGTGTGTGTGTGTGTGTGTGTGTGTGTGTGTGTGTGTGTGTGTTCTCATTCCCCCTCACGCAGGGCCAATGAGATGGGCGTCCCCCACACGATAGAAAGGTCAGGGAGAGGAGGTAAAGTCGGAGTCGGCTAGCACAGCACCAACAGGACTGAGGAGCCGCTGTAGTATTGATGAGACCCATTGAGGACTGGGGAGAGTCAGTCTACTTTGCAGTTATTTCAATAAAAGGTCGGAGGTTTCCCGTGTTTGTCTCTGAATTTGAGTTATTCCTGTTCCTCATTCCCCCAACGCCCACACAGAATGCCAACTACTTGAAACTGTTCACAGCCGAATAAATCTGAGTCACTGTGCTCTAACCAAGACGTATTTTAACAGTTCACAATCGATTTGGATATCCAAAATAACTTCAGAAGTCACCCCCACACCCCCCCCCTTATTTTCTGTATTTCTGAACAGATCAGCTATCACCAACAGTGATAGATACCGGCACTGAATCAAGTCATAGAGCACTGCGGCTCAGAAACAGGCCCTTCAGCCCATCGAATCAATGCTGAACCTTTAGTCAAACAACACTACAGCTCAGAAACAGGCCCTTTGGCCCGTCTAATCCATGCCGAACTATTACTCTGCCTAGTCCCGTGCACTCTCTCTGTGACTGCAGCTGCATAATGCTGCATTCTGTTTCGTGTCTCCTCGACCGCGATGTATGGCGTGGTGTGTCCGGGTGGCCCACGAGTCACAGCTTTTCACTGTCTCGCGGTCCATGTAACCCAGTTCAGTCGTTGAACAGACTTTTTCTTGGTACCACTGTACATTTCTGCCTTGCCTATCTCCCTCGTTCTACCTGAGACCCACTTCATCTAAGGATATTGTATCAGTAATAACTAATTTGGAGTGGTGTTCAAAATAGACCTTGTGGACCAAACAGCCTGTTCCTGTGGCTGCTTGATCCAATCCTTGGATCGTTAAGGCCAGAGGAGATATTTGGGTTAAGCTCCCACTACCTATTAAATGCTCCCAAAGACGTGTGTCTGAAATAGCCTCTGACAACAAGTCCAGCTCCTGGCCTTAGCCACTAAGCCTGGGGGGACCGTTTCTCCCGATAGGAGAAGGGGCAAAGGCGGGTTACTGGTCCCTTACAACTAGTCACTTCGGGCAGATGGTGCCATCAGCCGCGGTTGGCAGCTCGCCTCGGAGAGGGAAAACTTCAATCACAAACCCCCACTGCCTTGTGCCTACACCCGCTGACGGGCAAGGCTCCGGGTGAAACCCCGTGGGGAAAATCCGGAGCTGGAGTCCCCGCGGCAGTCCCACGTTGAGCTCAACCCCTGCGACGCCGCTGGTGCCCAGCCGTGTCGCTCTGTGCCGTTCCTTTGGGTTCGTCAGCTGCGTGGAGAGGGGGAGCCCGCTACACGGGCAACAGCTCGCTCTCCGTATCGCACTGAGCAGGCCGGTGTATCTAACAGCTCGGATGCAACCCTGACCGATAGAGGCTTCAGATCCAATCCTCCAAGCTGATACGAACTCAAAGACTGACTGAGCAATGGAATGTAGAAATGTAACCACCCAATAACCGGCTTTCACATCACTCCCCGTGCATTCCCGAATCCTAAATGACTTCTGAGTCAGAATCAGGTTTAACATCACTGGCAAACGTTTCAAACACGTTTTGCAGTGGCAGGGTGTTCCAACACATAACGGTAATAGCAATAAGGAATATATATCGAAATCAAATTTAATTAATTAAATATAATGAATCTCCGGACTGCACATGCTGACAAATGCTGTCTGTACTTGCACTAACCACCATGCCACTGGTACGGTAGCACAGTGGTCAGCACAACACTCCACAGTACCAGTGACCCGCGTTCAAGTCCGTAAGGAGTTTGTACGTTCTCCCAGTGACCGCATGGGTTTCCTCCCGCAGTTCGAGGACTTAGCGGTTGGTAAGTCAATTGGTTATTCCAAATCGTCCCATGATTAAGCTAGGGTTAAATCGGGAGATTTAATCCTTGCAGCTCGAAAGGTCAGAAGGGCCTATTCTGCATTATAAATAATTTTGAAATGTAGTGTGTCAGGATGGAGATACGTCTCTACCAGAGGAGGTGTAAGGTGCTCCTTCCCTCCGCTATCCTGCAGGTCACCCTTGGGGCGAGGTGTAGCACCTGCTTAGCCCACCGATCAGGGTTACGTGAAACCGTGGGGGCAGGTGGTGGACGTTCATATGAGCAGCCGGTGCAGATCACAAGTCCTGGTGATGCGACCACTGACACTAGGCAGACAGTCTCTGAAGAGTATTGATAATGGCTGGGGTCACCCGTCTGTAAAGACACTGCTCAGAAGAAGGCAATGGCAAACCACTTCTGTAGATAAAATTTGCCAAGAACAATCATGTCATATTCATTGACCATTGAGGAATCTGATGGCGTAGGGGAAGAAGCTGAGAGACCAACACGGTAATAAGTCAGTAATCTGGTAACAGACTGCCTTCTGTCTGCTCCCCGCTCACTCTTTGTTGTTCTCATTCAGCCCTTCCCCATATTACTTTTTCTGTATTCTTAATCTGTGCCTTTTTAATGAAGTTTGGTTTCCAGCACAGAGATCAGAATTGAAAACAGCGCACACAGAATGTTGGAGGAACTCAGCAGGTCAGAGTTTATTTCAAGTATTAGTATGAGAATCAGTTTAATATCACCAGAGTAGTCATGAAATTTGTTGCTGTGCGTTCATTGCAATACATAATAATAAAACCTGTAAATTACAGTAAAAAAAGACCTATATTTAAAGTTAAAATAATGCAAAAAGTAGTGCCTTAGCATTCATGGTGTCAGTGTCCAGAAATCGGATGGCAGAAGCTGTTCCTGAATCGCTGAGTGTGTGGCATCAGGCTCCTGTACCTCCTCCCTGATGGCAGAGGGGAAGAAACTGTTCCTGAATCGTTGAGAGTGTGTCTTCAGGCTCCTGTACCTCCTCCCTGATGGCAGAGGGGAAGAAGCTGTTCCTGAATCGTTGTGTGTGTGCCTTCAGGCTCCTGTACCTCCTCCCTGATGGCAGAGGGGAAGAAGCTGTTCCTGAATCGTTGAGTTTGTGTCTTCAGGCTCCTGTACCTCCTCCCTGATGGCAGAGGGGAAGAAGCTGTTCCTGAATCGTTGAGAGTGTGTCTTCAGGCTCCTGTACCTCCTCCCTGATGGCAGAGGGGAAGAAGCTGTTCCTGAATCGTTGAGTGTGTTTCTTCAGGCTCCTGTACCTCCTCCCTGATGGCAGAGAGGGAGAAGCTGTTCCTGAATCGTTGAGTGTGTGTCTTCAGGCTCCTGTACCTCCTCCCTGATGGCAGAGGGGAAGAAGCTGTTCCTGAATCGTTGAGTGTGTGTCTTCAGGCTCCTGTACCTACTCCCTGATGGTAGCAATGAGAAAGAGGGCACGTCCTGGGTGACAGGGGTCCTTAATGTCAGATGCCATCTTTTTGAGGCATTGCTCCCTGAAGATGTCCTGGATACTGGGGCGGACATCTTACCTCTAATATATTTAACTGGGGCTCCAATCTTGAATACCTTAGCCCGAAGCAGGGCCACTGTGAGGATTTTGCACTTTAATTCCTGATGGCTGGTAGCCTCCACATGGTGCTAACCCCAAAAAAACGCTCCAGAGGCCTGGGTTCGATATTGACCTTGGGTGCTGTTGCATATGCGCAGAACAAAGACGACAACATTAAATAGGACTAAATATTTTCACTGTGTCATTTTAGCCACACTCAGTGCAGGAGCGATGAACTAGGCCCGCTAGAGATTGAAACGCGTGCGGCCGAAATCCCTGGGTGAAACAAAAGAGACCAGGCCTCCCTGGCCCGATCCCACTCGCCCCATGATCGATCCACTGCGTGCATATCTCGCAATCGATCCAGTACAGTCTGTGAAGAGTGCACGTTCTCCATCTGGGTTCCCACGGGTGCTCTCCTGCACCCTGAGGACGTGAGGGATGGCAGGTTAACCGGTCACTTCAGGTCAATGGGCAGCGTAACCAAGTGGGGCGCCCACACCAAGGCGCAGCTGTACCGGAGCTGTGACCTGTCCACGCTCTTCAACGGGTCAGAGTTCTGGCGCGTGTGCAAGAGAGAGGGCGACTATCGTCGTCCCACATCATGAGCCTGCGAAACATCCTCCATATCCTTTGGCCAAGGAAGATCTTCAACTGTGCCCTACTCGCTCAGTGTAAGGCGTGTCCACTATCTTGGTGTCGGTCATTCCAACCGTGCCCTACTCGCTCAGTGTAAGGCGTGTCCACTATCTTGGTGTCGGTCATTCCAACCGTGCCCTACTCGCTCAGTGTAAGGCGTGTCCACTATCTTGGTGTTGGTCATTCCAACTGTGCCCTACTCGCTCAGTGTAAGGCGTGTCCACTATCTTGGTGTCGGTCATTCCAACCGTGCCCTACTCGCTCAGTGTAAGGCGTGTCCACTATCTTGGTGTTGGTCATTCCAACCGTGCCCTACTCGCTCAGTGTAAGGCGTGTCCACTATCTTGGTGTCGGTCATTCCAACCGTGCCCTACTCGCTCAGTGTAAGGCGTGTCCACTATCTTGGTGTCGGTCATTCCAACCGTGCCCTACTCGTTCAGTGTAAGGCGTGTCCACTATCTTGGTGTCGGTCATTCCAACTGTGCCTTACTCGCTCAGTGTAAGGCGTGTCCACTATCTTGGTGTCGGTCATTCCAACCGTGCCTTACTCGTTCAGTGTAAGGCGTGTCCACTATCTTGGTGTCGGTCATTCCAACTGTGCCTTACTCGCTCAGTGTAAGGCGTGTCCACTATCTTGGTGTCGGTCATTCCAACTGTGCCCTACTCGCTCAGTGTAAGGCGTGTCCACTATCTTGGTGTTGGTCATTCCAACCGTGCCTTACTCGCTCAGTGTAAGGCGTGTCCACTATCTTGGTGTCGGTCATTCCAACCGTGCCTTACTCGCTCAGTGTAAGGCGTGTCCACTATCTTGGTGTTGGTCATTCCAACCGTGCCCTACTCACTCAGTGTAAGGCGTGTCCACTATCTTGGTGTTGGTCATTCCAACCGTGCCCTACTCGCTCAGTGTAAGGCGTGTCCACTATCTTGGTGTCGGTCATTCCAACCGTGCCCTACTCGTTCAGTGTAAGGCGTGTCCACTATCTTGGTGTCGGTCATTCCAACTGTGCCTTACTCGCTCAGTGTAAGGCGTGTCCACTATCTTGGTGTCGGTCATTCCAACCGTGCCTTACTCGTTCAGTGTAAGGCGTGTCCACTATCTTGGTGTCGGTCATTCCAACTGTGCCCTACTCGCTCAGTGTAAGGCGTGTCCACTATCTTGGTGTCGGTCATTCCAACCGTGCCTTACTCGCTCAGTGTAAGGCGTGTCCACTATCTTGGTGTTGGTCATTCCAACCGTGCCTTACTCGCTCAGTGTAAGGCGTGTCCACTATCTTGGTGTCGGTCATTCCAACCGTGTCCTACTCGCTCAGTGTAAGGCGTGTCCACTATCTTGGTGTTGGTCATTCCAACCGTGCCCTACTCGCTCAGTGTAAGGCGTGTCCACTATCTTGGTGTTGGTCATTCCAACCGTGCCCTACTCGCTCAGTGTAAGGCGTGTCCACTATCTTGGTGTCGGTCATTCCAACCGTGCCCTACTCGCTCAGTGTAAGGCGTGTCCACTATCTTGGTGTTGGTCATTCCAACTGTGCCCTACTCGTTCAGTGTAAGGCGTGTCCACTATCTTGGTGTTGGTCATTCCAACTGTGCCTTACTCGCTCAGTGTAAGGCGTGTCCACTATCTTGGTGTCGGTCATTCCAACTGTGCCCTACTCGCTCAGTGTAAGGCGTGTCCACTATCTTGGTGTCGGTCATTCCAACCGTGCCTTACTCGCTCAGTGTAAGGCGTGTCCACTATCTTGGTGTTGGTCATTCCAACCGTGCCCTACTCGCTCAGTGTAAGGCGTGTCCACTATCTTGGTGTCGGTCATTCCAACTGTGCCCTACTCGTTCAGTGTAAGGCGTGTCCACTATCTTGGTGTCGGTCATTCCAACCGTGCCTTACTCGTTCAGTGTAAGGCGTGTCCACTATCTTGGTGATGGTCATTCCAACCGTGCCCTACTCGCTCAGTGTAAGGCGTGTCCACTATCTTGGTGTTGGTCATTCCAACCGTGCCTTACTCGCTCAGTGTAAGGCGTGTCCACTATCTTGGTGTCGGTCATTCCAACCGTGCCCTACTCGCTCAGTGTAAGGCGTGTCCACTATCTTGGTGTTGGTCATTCCAACCGTGCCCTACTCGCTCAGTGTAAGGCGTGTCCACTATCTTGGTGTTGGTCATTCCAACTGTGCCCTACTCGCTCAGTGTAAGGCGTGTCCACTATCTTGGTGTCGGTCATTCCAACCGTGCCTTACTCGCTCAGTGTAAGGCGTGTCCACTATCTTGGTGTTGGTCATTCCAACCGTGCCCTACTCGCTCAGTGTAAGGCGTGTCCACTATCTTGGTGTTGGTCATTCCAACCGTGCCCTACTCGCTCAGTGTAAGGCGTGTCCACTATCTTGGTGTCGGTCATTCCAACCGTGCCCTACTCGCTCAGTGTAAGGCGTGTCCACTATCTTGGTGTCGGTCATTCCAACCGTGCCCTACTCGCTCAGTGTAAGGCGTGTCCACTATCTTGGTGTCGGTCATTCCAACCGTGCCTTACTCGCTCAGTGTAAGGCGTGTCCACTATCTTGGTGTCGGTCATTCCAACCGTGCCTTACTCGCTCAGTGTAAGGCGTGTCCACTATCTTGGTGTCGGTCATTCCAACCGTGCCTTACTCGCTCAGTGTAAGGCGTGTCCACTATCTTGGTGTTGGTCATTCCAACTGTGCCCTACTCGCTCAGTGTAAGGCGTGTCCACTATCTTGGTGTCGGTCATTCCAACCGTGCCCTACTCGCTCAGTGTAAGGCGTGTCCACTATCTTGGTGTTGGTCATTCCAACTGTGCCCTACTCGCTCAGTGTAAGGCGTGTCCACTATCTTGGTGTCGGTCATTCCAACTGTGCCCTACTCGCTCAGTGTAAGGCGTGTCCACTATCTTGGTGTCGGTCATTCCAACCGTGCCCTACTCGCTCAGTGTAAGGCGTGTCCACTATCTTGGTGTCGGTCATTCCAACCGTGCCTTACTCGCTCAGTGTAAGGCGTGTCCACTATCTTGGTGTCGGTCATTCCAACTGTGCCCTACTCGCTCAGTGTAAGGCGTGTCCACTATCTTGGTGTTGGTCATTCCAACCGTGCCCTACTCGCTCAGTGTAAGGCGTGTCCACTATCTTGGTGTCGGTCATTCCAACCGTGCCTTACTCGCTCAGTGTAAGGCGTGTCCACTATCTTGGTGTCGGTCATTCCAACTGTGCCCTACTCGCTCAGTGTAAGGCGTGTCCACTATCTTGGTGTTGGTCATTCCAACCGTGCCTTACTCGCTCAGTGTAAGGCGTGTCCACTATCTTGGTGTCGGTCATTCCAACCGTGCCCTACTCGTTCAGTGTAAGGCGTGTCCACTATCTTGGTGTTGGTCATTCCAACCGTGCCCTACTCGCTCAGTGTAAGGCGTGTCCACTATCTTGGTGTTGGTCATTCCAACTGTGCCCTACTCGCTCAGTGTAAGGCGTGTCCACTATCTTGGTGTCGGTCATTCCAACCGTGCCTTACTCGTTCAGTGTAAGGCGTGTCCACTATCTTGGTGTCGGTCATTCCAACCGTGCCTTACTCGCTCAGTGTAAGGCGTGTCCACTATCTTGGTGTCGGTCATTCCAACTGTGCCCTACTCGCTCAGTGTAAGGCGTGTCCACTATCTTGGTGTTGGTCATTCCAACCGTGCCCTACTCGCTCAGTGTAAGGCGTGTCCACTATCTTGGTGTCGGTCATTCCAACCGTGCCTTACTCGCTCAGTGTAAGGCGTGTCCACTATCTTGGTGTCGGTCATTCCAACTGTGCCTTACTCGCTCAGTGTAAGGCGTGTCCACTATCTTGGTGTCGGTCATTCCAACCGTGCCTTACTCGCTCAGTGTAAGGCGTGTCCACTATCTTGGTGTTGGTCATTCCAACCGTGCCTTACTCGTTCAGTGTAAGGCGTGTCCACTATCTTGGTGTTGGTCATTCCAACTGTGCCCTACTCGCTCAGTGTAAGGCGTGTCCACTATCTTGGTGTCGGTCATTCCAACTGTGCCCTACTCGCTCAGTGTAAGGCGTGTCCACTATCTTGGTGTTGGTCATTCCAACCGTGCCCTACTCGTTCAGTGTAAGGCGTGTCCACTATCTTGGTGTTGGTCATTCCAACCGTGCCTTACTCGCTCAGTGTAAGGCGTGTCCACTATCTTGGTGTCGGTCATTCCAACCGTGCCTTACTCGCTCAGTGTAAGGCGTGTCCACTATCTTGGTGTTGGTCATTCCAACCGTGCCTTACTCGCTCAGTGTAAGGCGTGTCCACTATCTTGGTGTTGGTCATTCCAACCGTGCCTTACTCGCTCAGTGTAAGGCGTGTCCACTATCTTGGTGTTGGTCATTCCAACCGTGCCTTACTCGCTCAGTGTAAGGCGTGTCCACTATCTTGGTGTCGGTCATTCCAACCGTGCCCTACTCGCTCAGTGTAAGGCGTGTCCACTATCTTGGTGTCGGTCATTCCAAAGGTGCCCTACTCGCTCAGTGTAAGGCGTGTCCACTATCTTGGTGTTGGTCATTCCAACTGTGCCTTACTCGCTCAGTGTAAGGCGTGTCCACTATCTTGGTGTCGGTCATTCCAACCGTGCCTTACTCGCTCAGTGTAAGGCGTGTCCACTATCTTGGTGTCGGTCATTCCAACCGTGCCCTACTCGCTCAGTGTAAGGCGTGTCCACTATCTTGGTGTCGGTCATTCCAACCGTGCCCTACTCGCTCAGTGTAAGGCGTGTCCACTATCTTGGTGTCGGTCATTCCAACTGTGCCCTACTCGTTCAGTGTAAGGCGTGTCCACTATCTTGGTGTTGGTCATTCCAACCGTGCCCTACTCGCTCAGTGTAAGGCGTGTCCACTATCTTGGTGTTGGTCATTCCAACTGTGCCTTACTCGCTCAGTGTAAGGCGTGTCCACTATCTTGGTGTCGGTCATTCCAACTGTGCCTTACTCGTTCAGTGTAAGGCGTGTCCACTATCTTGGTGTTGGTCATTCCAACCGTGCCTTACTCGCTCAGTGTAAGGCGTGTCCACTATCTTGGTGTCGGTCATTCCAACCGTGCCCTACTCGCTCAGTGTAAGGCGTGTCCACTATCTTGGTGTTGGTCATTCCAACTGTGCCTTACTCGCTCAGTGTAAGGCGTGTCCACTATCTTGGTGTCGGTCATTCCAACTGTGCCCTACTCGCTCAGTGTAAGGCGTGTCCACTATCTTGGTGTCGGTCATTCCAACTGTGCCCTACTCGCTCAGTGTAAGGCGTGTCCACTATCTTGGTGTTGGTCATTCCAACCGTGCCTTACTCGCTCAGTGTAAGGCGTGTCCACTATCTTGGTGTTGGTCATTCCAACCGTGCCCTACTCGTTCAGTGTAAGGCGTGTCCACTATCTTGGTGTCGGTCATTCCAACCGTGCCCTACTCGCTCAGTGTAAGGCGTGTCCACTATCTTGGTGTCGGTCATTCCAACCGTGCCTTACTCGCTCAGTGTAAGGCGTGTCCACTATCTTGGTGTCGGTCATTCCAACCGTGCCTTACTCGTTCAGTGTAAGGCGTGTCCACTATCTTGGTGTCGGTCATTCCAACTGTGCCCTACTCGCTCAGTGTAAGGCGTGTCCACTATCTTGGTGTTGGTCATTCCAACTGTGCCCTACTCGCTCAGTGTAAGGCGTGTCCACTATCTTGGTGTTGGTCATTCCAACTGTGCCCTACTCGCTCAGTGTAAGGCGTGTCCACTATCTTGGTGTCGGTCATTCCAACTGTGCCTTACTCGCTCAGTGTAAGGCGTGTCCACTATCTTGGTGTCGGTCATTCCAACCGTGCCCTACTCGCTCAGTGTAAGGCGTGTCCACTATCTTGGTGTCGGTCATTCCAACCGTGCCCTACTCGCTCAGTGTAAGGCGTGTCCACTATCTTGGTGTTGGTCATTCCAACCGTGCCTTACTCGCTCAGTGTAAGGCGTGTCCACTATCTTGGTGTCGGTCATTCCAACCGTGCCCTACTCGCTCAGTGTAAGGCGTGTCCACTATCTTGGTGTTGGTCATTCCAACTGTGCCCTACTCGCTCAGTGTAAGGCGTGTCCACTATCTTGGTGTTGGTCATTCCAACCGTGCCCTACTCGCTCAGTGTAAGGCGTGTCCACTATCTTGGTGTCGGTCATTCCAACCGTGCCCTACTCGCTCAGTGTAAGGCGTGTCCACTATCTTGGTGTCGGTCATTCCAACTGTGCCTTACTCGCTCAGTGTAAGGCGTGTCCACTATCTTGGTGTCGGTCATTCCAACCGTGCCTTACTCGCTCAGTGTAAGGCGTGTCCACTATCTTGGTGTTGGTCATTCCAACTGTGCCCTACTCGCTCAGTGTAAGGCGTGTCCACTATCTTGGTGTCGGTCATTCCAACTGTGCCCTACTCGCTCAGTGTAAGGCGTGTCCACTATCGGTCATTCCAACCGTGCCTTACTCGCTCAGTGTAAGGCGTGTCCACTATCTTGGTGTCGGTCATTCCAACTGTGCCCTACTCGCTCAGTGTAAGGCGTGTCCACTATCTTGGTGTCGGTCATTCCAACTGTGCCTTACTCGCTCAGTGTAAGGCGTGTCCACTATCTTGGTGTTGGTCATTCCAACCGTGCCTTACTCGCTCAGTGTAAGGCGTGTCCACTATCTTGGTGTCGGTCATTCCAACCGTGCCCTACTCGCTCAGTGTAAGGCGTGTCCACTATCTTGGTGTCGGTCATTCCAACTGTGCCCTACTCGCTCAGTGTAAGGCGTGTCCACTATCTTGGTGTCGGTCATTCCAACCGTGCCTTACTCGTTCAGTGTAAGGCGTGTCCACTATCTTGGTGTTGGTCATTCCAACTGTGCCCTACTCGCTCAGTGTAAGGCGTGTCCACTATCTTGGTGTCGGTCATTCCAACCGTGCCTTACTCGCTCAGTGTAAGGCGTGTCCACTATCTTGGTGTTGGTCATTCCAACCGTGCCTTACTCGCTCAGTGTAAGGCGTGTCCACTATCTTGGTGTTGGTCATTCCAACTGTGCCTTACTCGCTCAGTGTAAGGCGTGTCCACTATCTTGGTGTCGGTCATTCCAACCGTGCCCTACTCGCTCAGTGTAAGGCGTGTCCACTATCTTGGTGTCGGTCATTCCAACCGTGCCCTACTCGCTCAGTGTAAGGCGTGTCCACTATCTTGGTGTCGGTCATTCCAACCGTGCCCTACTCGCTCAGTGTAAGGCGTGTCCACTATCTTGGTGTTGGTCATTCCAACTGTGCCCTACTCGCTCAGTGTAAGGCGTGTCCACTATCTTGGTGTTGGTCATTCCAACCGTGCCCTACTCGCTCAGTGTAAGGCGTGTCCACTATCTTGGTGTCGGTCATTCCAACCGTGCCCTACTTGCTCAGTGTAAGGCGTGTCCACTATCTTGGTGTCGGTCATTCCAACCGTGCCCTACTCGCTCAGTGTAAGGCGTGTCCACTATCTTGGTGTTGGTCATTCCAACTGTGCCCTACTCGCTCAGTGTAAGGCGTGTCCACTATCTTGGTGTTGGTCATTCCAACCGTGCCTTACTCGCTCAGTGTAAGGCGTGTCCACTATCTTGGTGTCGGTCATTCCAACCGTGCCCTACTCGCTCAGTGTAAGGCGTGTCCACTATCTTGGTGTTGGTCATTCCAACCGTGCCCTACTCGCTCAGTGTAAGGCGTGTCCACTATCTTGGTGTCGGTCATTCCAACTGTGCCCTACTCGCTCAGTGTAAGGCGTGTCCACTATCTTGGTGTCGGTCATTCCAACCGTGCCTTACTCGTTCAGTGTAAGGCGTGTCCACTATCTTGGTGTTGGTCATTCCAACTGTGCCCTACTCGCTCAGTGTAAGGCGTGTCCACTATCTTGGTGTTGGTCATTCCAACTGTGCCTTACTCGCTCAGTGTAAGGCGTGTCCACTATCTTGGTGTTGGTCATTCCAACTGTGCCCTACTCGCTCAGTGTAAGGCGTGTCCACTATCTTGGTGTTGGTCATTCCAACTGTGCCCTACTCGCTCAGTGTAAGGCGTGTCCACTATCTTGGTGTTGGTCATTCCAACCGTGCCTTACTCGCTCAGTGTAAGGCGTGTCCACTATCTTGGTGTTGGTCATTCCAACCGTGCCCTACTCGCTCAGTGTAAGGCGTGTCCACTATCTTGGTGTCGGTCATTCCAACTGTGCCTTACTCGCTCAGTGTAAGGCGTGTCCACTATCTTGGTGTTGGTCATTCCAACCGTGCCCTACTCGCTCAGTGTAAGGCGTGTCCACTATCTTGGTGTCGGTCATTCCAACCGTGCCCTACTCGCTCAGTGTAAGGCGTGTCCACTATCTTGGTGTTGGTCATTCCAACCGTGCCCTACTCGCTCAGTGTAAGGCGTGTCCACTATCTTGGTGTTGGTCATTCCAACCGTGCCTTACTCGCTCAGTGTAAGGCGTGTCCACTATCTTGGTGTTGGTCATTCCAACTGTGCCTTACTCGCTCAGTGTAAGGCGTGTCCACTATCTTGGTGTCGGTCATTCCAACCGTGCCCTACTCGCTCAGTGTAAGGCGTGTCCACTATCTTGGTGTCGGTCATTCCAACTGTGCCCTACTCGCTCAGTGTAAGGCGTGTCCACTATCTTGGTGTTGGTCATTCCAACCGTGCCTTACTCGCTCAGTGTAAGGCGTGTCCACTATCTTGGTGTCGGTCATTCCAACTGTGCCCTACTCGCTCAGTGTAAGGCGTGTCCACTATCTTGGTGTTGGTCATTCCAACCGTGCCCTACTCGTTCAGTGTAAGGCGTGTCCACTATCTTGGTGTTGGTCATTCCAACTGTGCCTTACTCGCTCAGTGTAAGGCGTGTCCACTATCTTGGTGTTGGTCATTCCAACTGTGCCCTACTCGCTCAGTGTAAGGCGTGTCCACTATCTTGGTGTCGGTCATTCCAACTGTGCCCTACTCGCTCAGTGTAAGGCGTGTCCACTATCTTGGTGTCGGTCATTCCAACTGTGCCTTACTCGTTCAGTGTAAGGCGTGTCCACTATCTTGGTGTTGGTCATTCCAACCGTGCCTTACTCGCTCAGTGTAAGGCGTGTCCACTATCTTGGTGTCGGTCATTCCAACTGTGCCCTACTCGTTCAGTGTAAGGCGTGTCCACTATCTTGGTGTCGGTCATTCCAACCGTGCCCTACTCGTTCAGTGTAAGGCGTGTCCACTATCTTGGTGTTGGTCATTCCAACCGTGCCCTACTCGCTCAGTGTAAGGCGTGTCCACTATCTTGGTGTCGGTCATTCCAACTGTGCCTTACTCGCTCAGTGTAAGGCGTGTCCACTATCTTGGTGTCGGTCATTCCAACCGTGCCCTACTCGCTCAGTGTAAGGCGTGTCCACTATCTTGGTGTCGGTCATTCCAACCGTGCCTTACTCGCTCAGTGTAAGGCGTGTCCACTATCTTGGTGTTGGTCATTCCAACTGTGCCTTACTCGCTCAGTGTAAGGCGTGTCCACTATCTTGGTGTTGGTCATTCCAACCGTGCCTTACTCGCTCAGTGTAAGGCGTGTCCACTATCTTGGTGTCGGTCATTCCAACTGTGCCTTACTCGCTCAGTGTAAGGCGTGTCCACTATCTTGGTGTTGGTCATTCCAACTGTGCCTTACTCGCTCAGTGTAAGGCGTGTCCACTATCTTGGTGTTGGTCATTCCAACTGTGCCTTACTCGCTCAGTGTAAGGCGTGTCCACTATCTTGGTGTTGGTCATTCCAACTGTGCCTTACTCGCTCAGTGTAAGGCGTGTCCACTATCTTGGTGTTGGTCATTCCAACTGTGCCCTACTCGCTCAGTGTAAGGCGTGTCCACTATCTTGGTGTTGGTCATTCCAACTGTGCCCTACTCGCTCAGTGTAAGGCGTGTCCACTATCTTGGTGTCGGTCATTCCAACTTGAATTAGGAACTGAGATAACAAATATAGGCGATTTCCAAAAATAAAATAGTGCGTGATAGGGAGGTTTCACGGTGATTTTCATGACCAGCAGCCCAAAATCCATAAGGTACCCCCAGGAGTATTCAAAAGTGTCAGTGGTCACATAAACAGGACGTGATCTGCACCGGCTGCTCATACGACTATCCACCACCTGCTCCCATGGCTTCAGTGACCCTGATCGGGGGCTAAGCAGGTGCTACACCTTGCCCAAGGGTGACCCGCAGGCTAGCGGGGGGAAGGAGTCCCTCACACCTCCTTTGGAAGAGAGGTATCACCATGTTCAGTACTATATTTAACTTATTTATTATTAATTTCTGTATTGTACAGTATGTCTTTTGCACAGCAGTTGTTTGTCAGTCTTTTGCTTGTGTGTAGTTTTTCATTGACCATTATATTGTTCTACCGTCGGCAGGAAAGTTAACCCCAAGGTAATTTCAAATACAGTGACATGTACATAATTTGGTCATAAATTTACGTTGAACCTCAAGAGTTCCCAGTGGCTTACTGCATGCAGGCCATTTTATTTGGCCTGCTGAAGGGTCTCGGCCCAAAACGTCGCATGTTCATTCCTCTCCATAGATGCTGCCTGACCTGGTGAGTTCCTCCGGCATTGTGTGTTTAACTCCCTGGGTCGCCTCAGGCTCACTCAGCTCGTTCTCGTCTAGGGGGAGCAGCCTTCGGCCCCGCCAAACTGGGTAATCAGCTGGTGTGGATGCTGTGTGATGTCCCCGCCTCACCCAAAAACAGACAGTACACCATATGCGATTAAATGAGTACAATTTATAAAGGTTACTATAACTAAGTGATTAATAACGATACAGTATATATGAAGAGAAAAATAAAGAAAAGGCGCCAAACTTATCAAAGTCCAAACCACTTCGTGCAGAACCGTTGGAGCTCAATTACTGAAGTCTTCTGGCCACCATTCGATCCCCTCTGAACTCCTCGACTCGCAGCTCAGGACCCTCCGAACTCCTCGACTCTCCAAACAGCTCAGGACCCTCCGAGTGGTCAACCAAGCACATCTAGCTTCATTCCCCCCCCCCTCGGAGAATCTCCCGGCCTCTGACCCCCCTTTGGGGTCCGATCCTCGCCCAGCTTAGAGCATTGCGTCCTCTCTCTCGACCCCCTCGCACCGATCTGCCCAAAAGCCCGTCAACAAAAGCTTAGAGACTCAGAAGAAAGAACATTAATCCCCATTTGGTTTACAAAGGAATACCATTCTCGTTATCAGTAAATTAGCATTCCTGCTAGTTAACAAAAGGAAACCCTTTCCCAACAGTAACAAAGAAAAAAAGAAACCCCCTTTACACGCTTCCTCCACCAAATAAAAGTCATGTCCTCATGACTACTAAATAACTCTCCACCTTTCCTGCCAACACACCGTAACCCAAGCACAAACAGTGACATCTCCTCCCCACACAGTAACCCTCACACCCTGTTCCTCAGGCGCTACTTAGGCCAACTATCTGGGAGTTCCCTAACCCTTCTGAGGCCTCCGTACCCCCTCACCTAAACCCTTCAGGCTCGGACACAACTGGGGATACCTTGGGCCCACTACCAACTCCTCTCTCAACCTCTCACTCATGCCCCAGACTGCACACAGCTAACCCTCCCCGCTACACCTGACTCAATGGGAGAAGGGCCAAAGGTCTCTTCCTCAATCGAGGGAAAGTCAGCAAAAGGCAGCATGTATCACACATCCAGCACATCATCCATCGAATCTGTATTCTTCCTCATTCCTGTGATCGGTGGCTGCTGTTTGATCTTGTCCAAACAGAAACACGTGGCCTGCACTGCTCCCGCAGTCTCTTCAGCCTCCTGTTCAGTATTCACTGCACTTCTCTCCAGCTTTTTCTTCCTCATGACTTCTTCCAGATCAACTTTCAGGTTTTGCACTTCATTTGAACTGTCGATGGTCATCTTCAGGTTCCCTTCAAGCTTCCGCTTCTCTCTTCTGAGATTCGTCTGTAATTTCTTCACCTCTGCAAACTCCCCTCTCCGGGTTCTCAGTTTGCTATTACCCTCAGTCAGACAACTTTCTTCATTCTCTCCAACTTGTAAGTCTTCCGAATGGTTCCAGATCACTTTCTCCAGTCTCTCCGTCTTCCTTTCAAACTTGATTCCGTAGAGACAGTCTCTCACGAGCTGCGACCTTCGCCAGCCCTGGCACGTGTCCAGAAAACACTTTAACTCGGTAGTTCTCAGCTGCTCCTGCAACGACCTCACTTCATATTCTCCTGAGGCAAATCCAAACACCAAGAGATCATCCACATACACCAAAACTCCAAACGCCTCCACATCCCCTATGGTCTTCCACCTGCCCCGCCGGAAGGATGCAAGGGCTCCAGATATGCCCTGTGGCATCTTTTCGGACCCGAAGACTCCTAGGGAATTTATAACGGCCGTCTTCTCCTTGTCGGCCCCACTCATCGGGATCTGGCAACATCCACTCCTCAGATCCAGCACCTTAAACCACTTCACACCACTCAGACAGGCCTTCGCCTCTCTGGCCCTCAGGGCCATATTCTGGTCACTGACAGTGCGCCTCTTCAATGCAATATAATCCACACACACGCTGCCTACATCTTCCACGGCTTCAGGGGCCAGTTGCCGCAACCTCTCTCTCTGAGGTGTCTTCAGCAGTCAACTCCCCTCCCTCGTGGTATTTCGCAGCGTCCACTAAGAGGGTCTCACCCTCAGATACTTCCCCCAGGCCGTACCACCACTGGCTCTTGTTTGAATTCGGTATCAGCCCAATGCTGCTACACACGTCCGCACAAGCAGCTCGAAACCCTGGGTGCATCGACAATGCCTCCAAACAGCGCTCACCCGCCTCCTCCGGGCAGGCTCCCAAGCGCACCAGCAGGATATTGGTTCTCTCTAGAACAGAAATGCTGCCCGTCTCAACAGGGTCCGGACACATCAGCATTAACGATTCATGAACCTCAGTCTCCTCCACTTTTGCCTCTAGGAACTCCATTTTCACTGACCAACAACCGTTGTCTGGATAATCACCGGCACTGGTACCCCGAATCTCCAGTGTCCTCAATGTTGTCAAGGGTAAATGCTTCCAATAACGGTTATGAAACAAACTGTACAGCAACTTCACCGGCGCCCCGGTGCCAAGGATGGCTTTAACTTGACTTCCATCCATCCGTAACAACACCTGTGTGCGTGGCCCCTCTAAGCCTTCAGGAATAGGGTCTGCTCCTTTCGGGAGTTCCTTGGTACATTGCTGGGAACGTGCTCCCCCAGAGACCCCAAGCCGTTCCCCCACTGGGCATCCTCTAAGTTTCCCGACACCTCTCGAATCAACGGAACAACTGATCCCCTTGACAGATCCCCTTGGCACCACAAGCAATTTATCTGCCCCCCTAGGCAAAAAGGGATACCCTAAAAACTTCCCACCAATCTCCTGCCACAGATATGATAAGCCCCCCAGCTGCGGCATTTGACTTCCAGTTGAACCACACGCATTTTCCCACACTTTCCCAGAACTGGCAGCGGTCACTTCGAGGTAATTGCGCCTGACAGTTCTAACAAAGTCACCAGCCCGCCTACTCAAACTTTCAACCCGTCCCTGTCGCTTTTCCTCAGCCAAGCACTGTCACTCACCCAACAACTGAGAGGTCCGCTCCGCCCACGTCTCCGCCCCTTTAGGGCTGGACATTATTCCAACAACCGGGCGGAGCTCACCACTGCTGAAACATCCCAACCTGTCACTCCTCACTCCCCAAACAGCACGGACAACCCACGGTCCCCCCACCATTTCGTCAGAACTAATCGGAACTCGAACAACGACCTCCAGGCTAGCAACAGCAGCCACCCCACCCAACACACACGCAGCGATAACCAGCAATTGCACACCCACAAAGGCACACCAGCTCTTCGCTGCAGACACAATTTAAAGAGGGTGATCACACAGCTTCCACAGAAATCAATCCCGGACGAGCACCTCACAATGTAACCCCCTGGGTCGCCTCAGGCTCGCTCAGCTCGTTCTCGTCTAGGGGGAGCAGCCTTCGGCCCCACCAAACTGGGTAATCAGCTGGTGTGGATGCTGTGTGATGTCCCCGCCTCACCCAAAAACAGACAGTACACCATATGCGATTAAATGAGTACAATTTATAAAGGTTACTATAACTAAGTGATTAATAACGATACAGTATATATGAAGAGAAAATTAAAGAAAAGGCGCCAAACTTATCAAAGTCCAAACCACTTCGTGCAGAACCGTTGGAGCTCAATTACTGAAGTCTTCTGGCCACCATTCGATCCCCTCCGAACTCCTCGACTCGCAGCTCAGGACCGAACTCCTCGACTCTCCAAACAGCTCAGGACCCTCCGAGTGGTCAACCAAGCACATCTAGCTTCATCCCCCCCCCCCCGGAGAATCTCCCGGCCTCGGACCCCCCTTTGGGGTCCGATCCTCACCCAGCTTACAGCATTGCGTCCTCTCTCTCGACCCCCTCGCGCCGATCTGCCCAAAAGCCCGTCAACAAAAGCTTACAGACTCAGAAGAAAGAACATTAATCTCCATTTGGTTTACAAAGGAATACCATTCTCGTTATCAGTAAATTAGCATTCCTGCTAGTTAACAAAAGGAAACCCTTTCCCAACAGTAACAAAGAAAAAAAAGAAACCCCCTTTACATGTGTGTGGGTTTCACTTCTGTCTTTCCCTTAGTTGCCCTTGACTGATCCTTTTTGCTTTCGTTCAGCAGGTGCCGCGGAACCATCAGCGGATCAATTTGTTGATCTTCAGCAAGACCTGAATGACTTGGTAAATCTTACGTTTAAACCGATTTTTGCATTTACTTCCTTCTCTGGGGAATCTTCTTGTCCCTGTGGTGATTGGCGAGGAACAGCTGTCGGAAGCTACGATTCCCCTGCTGGAAGCTCTCTTACGGTCATACAGATTCCAACCCATTTGCATCCATTTTGAGGGGACTAATACCATAAGAGAGAAATACCACGGGGTCACACTAACTGGCCTATAATTTCCTTCCTTCTGCATCCCTCTCTTCTTCAACAACAGAGTGACATTAGCAAGTGTCCAGTCTTCCAGAACCATTCCAGAATCTATTGATTCTCGAAAGATCATTACTAATGCCTCCACAAACTCTTCAGCCGCCTCTTTCGGAGCCCTGGGGTGTAGTCCATCTGGTCCAGGTGACGCACAGTATCTACCTTCAGACTTTTCATCTTCCCAAGCTCCTCCCTAGTAATGGCACCTGACACTCTTGAACTTCTAGCATATTGCTAGTGTCTTCCAAAATGAAGAACGACACACAATGCTTATTAACATAGAAACGTAGAAAACCTACAGCACAATACAGGCCCTTCGGCCCACAAAGTTGTGCTGAACATGTCCCTACCTTAGAAATTACTAGGCTTACCTATAGCCCCCTATTTTGCTAAGCTCCATGAGCCAGTCTAGAAGTCTCTTAAAAGACCCTATCGTATCCAACTCCACCACCGTTGCCGGCAGCCCATTCCACGCACTCACCACTCTCTGAGTAAAAAACTTACCCCTGTCATCTCCTCTGTGCCTACTCCCCAACACCTTAAACCTGTGCCCTCTTGTGGCAACTATTTCAGCCCTGGGAAAAAAGCCTCTGACTATCCACACGATCAATGCCTGTCATCATCTTGTACACCTCTACCAGGTCACCTCTCATCCTCCATCGCTCCAAGGAGAAAAGGCTGAGTTCACTCAACCTATTCTCATAAGGCATGCTCCCCAATCCAGGCAACATCCTTGTAAATCTCCTCTGCACCCTTTCTATGGCTTCCACATCCTTCCTGTAGTGAGGCGACCAGAACTGAGCACAGTACTCCAAGTGGGGTCTGACCAGGGTCCTATATAGCTGCAACATTACCTCTCGGCTCCTAAATTCAATTCCATGATTAATGAAGGCCAATACACCGTACTCCTTCTTAACCACAGAGTCAATCTGCGCAGCTGCTTTGAGCGTCCTGTGGACTCGGACCCCAAGATCCCTCTGATCCTCCACACTGCCAAGAGTCTTACCATTAATGCAATATTCTACCATCATATTTGACCTACCAAAATGAACCACCTCACACTTATCTGGGTTGAACTCTATCTGCCACTTCTCAGCCCAGTTTTGCATCCTATCAATGTCCCGCTGTAACCTCTGACAGCCCTCCACACTATCCACAACACCCCCAACCTTTGTGTCATCAGCAAACTTGCTAACCCATCCCTCCACTTACTCATCCAGATCATTTATAAAAATCACAAAGAGTAGGGGTCCCAGAACAGATCCCTGAGGCACTCCACTGGTCACCGACTACCATGCAGAATATGACCCATCTACAACCACTCTTTGCCTTCTGAGAACAAGCCAATTCTGGATCTACAAAGCAATGTCCCCTTGGATCCCATGCCTCCTTACTTTCTCAATAAGCCTTGCATGGGGTACCTTATCAAATACCTTGCTGAAATCCATATGCACTACATCTACTGCTCTTCCTTCATCAATGTGTTTAGTCACATCCTCAACAAATTCAATCAGGCTCATAAGGCACGACCTGCCCTTGACAAAGCCATGCTGACTACTCCTAATCATATTATACCTCTCCAAATGTACATAAATTCTGCCTCTCAGGATCTTCTCCATCAACTTACCAACCACTGAAGTAAGACTTTCTGCTCTATAATTTCCTGGGCTATCTCTACTCCCTTTCTTGAATAAAGGAACAACATCCGCAACCCTCCAATCCTCGGGAACTCCCATCCCCATTGATGATGCAAAGAACGTCGCCAGAGGCTCGGCAATCTCCTCCCTCACTTCCTAGTAGCCTGGGTACATCTCATCCAGTTCCGGTGACTTATCCAACTTGATGTTTTCCAGCACATCCTCTTCCTTAATATCTAGATGTTCAAGCTTTTCAGTCTGTTGCAAGTCATCACTGCAATCACCAAGATCCTTTTCCATAGTGAATACTGAAGTAAAGTATTCATTAAGTACCTCTGCTATTTCCTCTGGTTCCATACACACTTTCCCACTGTTACACTTGATAGGTCCTATTCGTTCACTTCTTATCCTCTTGCTCTTCACATTCTTGTAGAATGCCTTGGGTTTTTCCTTAATCCTGTCTGCCAAGGTCTTCTCATGGCCCTTTCTGGCTCTCCTAATTTCCTTCTTAAGCTCCTTCCTGTTAGCCTTATAATCTTCTAGATCTCTAACATTACCTGCTCTCTGAACCTCTTGTAAGCTTTTCTTTTCTTCTTGACTAGATTTATTACAGCCTTTGTACACCACGGTTCCTGTACCCTACCATAACTTCCCTGTCTCATTAGAACGTACCTGTACAGAACTCCACACAAATATACGCTGAATATTTGCAGATTTCTTCCGTACTTTTCCCTGTTTCCAATTAAAGCTTTCAGTTTCCTGCCTGATAGCCTCATATTTCCCCTTACTCCAATTAAATGCTTTCCTAACTTGTCTGTTCCTATCTCTCTCCAATGCTATTGTAAAGGAGATAGAATTATGATCACTATCTCCAAAATGCTCTCCCACTGAGAGATCTGACACCTGACCAGGTTAATTTCCCAATACCAGATCAAGTACAGCCTCTCCTCTTGTCAGCTTATCTACATATTGTGTCAAGAAACCTTCCTGAACCTACCTGACAAACTCCACCCCATCTAAACCCCTTGCTCTAGGGAGATGCCAATCGATATTTGGGAAATTAAAATCTCCCGTCACAACAACTCTTATTATTACACCTTTTCAGGATCTTCTTCCCTATCTACTCCTCAATATCCCTGTTACTATTGGGCAACCTATAAAAAACACCCAGTAAAGTTATTGACCCCTTTCTGTTCATAACATCCACCCACAGAGACTCTGTAAACAATCCCTCCATGGCGTCCACCTTTTCTGCAGCCGTGACACTATCACTGATCAACAGTGCCACGCCCCACCTCTTTTGCCTCCCTCCCTGCCCTTTCTGAAACATCTAAAACCCAACACTTGAAGCAACCAGTCCAGTCCCTGAGCCATCCAAGTCTCTGTAATAGCCACAACATCATATCTCCAAGTACTGATTCATGCTCTAATCTCATCCACTTTGTTCACAACACTCCTTGTGTTAAAATAGACACATCTCAAACCTTTGGTCTGAGCGTGTCCCTTCTCTATCACCTGCCTATCCTCCCTCTCACACTGTCTACAAGCTTTCTCTATTTGTGAGCCAACCTCCCCTTCCCCAGTCTCTTCAGTTCGGTTCCCACCCCCCAACAATTCTAGTTTAAACTCTCCCCAGTAGCCTTAGCAAACCTCCCCGCCAGGATATTGGTTCCCCCGGGATTCAAGTGCAACCCGTCCTTTTTGTACAGGTCACACCTGCCCCAAAAGAGGTCCCAATGATCCAGAAATCTGAATCCCTGCCCCCTGCTCCAATCCCTCATCCACGCATTTATCCTCCACCTCATCCTATTCCTATTCTCACTGTCGTGTGGTACAGGCAGTAATCCTGAGACTACTACATTTGTGGTCCTGTTTCTCAACTTCCTTCCTAACTCCCTGTAGTCTTTTTTCAGGACCGCTTCCCTTTTCCTACCTATATCATTGGTACCAATATGTACCATGGACTCTGGCACCTGGGAGGCAAACTACCATCCGAGTTTCTTTCCTGCATCCACAGAATCGCCTGTCTGACCCCCTGACTATAGAATCCCCTATCACTACTGCCTTCCTCTTCCCTTCCCTACCCTTCTGAGACATGGCCACTGCCGCTTCCCCCAGGTAGGCTGTCCCCCCCCCCCAACAGTACTCAAACAGGGGTACTTATTGTCAAGAGGTACAGCCACATGGGTACTCTCGAGAACCTGACTCCTGCCCTTCCCTCTCCTGACTGTGACCCACTTGTCTGTCTCCTGTGGCCCCGGTGTGACCACCTGCCTGTAACTCCTCTCTCTCACCTCCTCACTCTCCGACCAGACGAAGGTCATCGATCTGCATCTCCGGTTCCCTAACTCGGTCCCTCAGGAGCTGCAGCTCGACACACCTGATGCAGATATGGCCGTCCGGGAGGCTGGGAGACTCCGTGAACTTCCCCCCCCCCCCACATCTGACTCCGAGCACAGAAAACTGGCCTCACACACATACCACCTCCTTTCTGCAATTACCATAGTTACACCTACCTCGCCCCGTCCCGTTACCGCCTAAGCCTGTCGACCCAAAGCCCTACCACTCTGCTGCCTCTCACTCCACTGTCCACTCTGACAGACAGACTTAGTCTCTCATTACTACCTCTCCAGCAGTCCAATATCCACTCTCTCCTCTCTTTTACACTTTATCTATTGAAGAAAGCATTGATATCCTTTTTAATATTACTGGCTAGCTTACCATCATATTCCATCTTTTCCTCCATTGACTTTTTTAGTTGCCTTCTGTTGGTTTTTAAATGCTTCCTAATCCTCTGTCACTTCCTACAAATTCTGGCTCTATGTTCTGCCCTCTGTTTCCCATCTTGCGCGTTGGCTTTGACATGTTTGCCGCGGTTCAGTCATCTTGTCTTTGAAATACTTCTTCCGGAACCTTCTGAATTGGTTCCAGACACTCCAGCCATTGCTGCTCTGCCGTCATCCCTGCCAGTGTTCTTTTCCGATCAATTCTGGCCAGCTCCTCTCTCCTGCCTCTGTAATTCCCTTTACTCCACTGTAATACTGATACATCGGACTTCAGCTTCGCCTTTTCAGACTCTGCGGGGTGAATTTTATCATATTATGATCGTTCTCTCCTAAGTGTTCCTTTACCTTAAGCTTCCTAATCAATTCCACTTCATCGCACCACCCCCGTTGCAGATTAGTTGATCCTATAGTGGGCTCAACCACCAGCTGCTCTGAGAAGCCATCTTGTGGGCAAACTAGAAGCTTCCTCCTCTTGGGTTCCAGTACCAGCCTCGTATTTCCAACCTATCTGCATATCGTAACGTTGTCCTTTTGACATGCATTCTCTATCTCCCATTGTAATTTGTAGACCACAGACATCCTGGAGAGGATGTTTCCTATAGTGGAAGAGTCTAGGACCAGAGGACACAGATAGAGTGGATGTGGAGAGGATGTTTCCTGTAGTGGGGGAGTCTAGGACCAGAGGACACAGATAGAGTGGATGTGGAGAGGATGCTTCCTATAGTGGGGGAGTCTAGGACCAGAGGACACAGATAGAGTGGATATGGAGAGGATGTTTCCTATAGTGGGGGAGTCTAGGACCAGAGGACACAGATAGAGTGGATGTGGAGAGGATGTTTCCTATAGGGGGGGGAGTCTAGGACCAGAGGACACAGATAGATTGGATGTGGAGAGCATGTTTCCGATAGTGGGGGAGTCCAGGACCAGAGGACACAGATAGAGTGGATGTGGAGAGGATGTTTCCTATAGTGGGGGAGTCTAGGACCAGAGGACACAGATAAAGTGGATGTGGAGAGGATGTTTCCTATAGTGGGGGAGTCTAGGACCAGAGGACACAGATAGTGTGGGTGTGGAGAGGATGTTTCCTATAGTGAGGGAGTCTAGGACCAGAGGGCACAGATAGAGTGGATGTGGAGAGGATGTTTCCTATAGTGGGGGAGTCTAGGACCAGAGGACACAGATAGAGTGGATGTGGAGAGGATGTTTCCTATAGTGGAAGAGTCTAGGACCAGAGGACACAGATAAGAGTGGATGTGGAGAGGGTGCTTCCTATAGGGGGGGGAGTCTAGGACCAGAGGACACAGATAGAGTGGATGTGGAGAGGATGTTTCCTGTAGTGGGGGAGTCTAGGACCAGAGGACACAGATAGAGTGGATGTGGAGAGGATGTTTCCTATTGTGGGGGAGTCTAGGACCAGAGGACACAGATAGAGTGGATGTGGAGAGGATGTTTCCTATTGTGGGGGAGTCTAGGACCAGAGGACACAGATAGAGTGGATGTGGAGAGGATGTTTCCTATAGTGGGGGAGACTCGGAACAGAGGACACAGATAGAGTGGATGTGGAGAGGATGTTTCCTGTAGTGGAGGAGTCTAGGACCAGAGGGCACAGATAGTGGATGTGGAGAGGATGTTTCCTATAGTGTGGGAGTCTTGGACTAGAGGACACAGACAGAGTGGAGGTGGAGAGGATGTTTCCTATAGTGGGGGAGTCTAGGACCAGAGGGCACAGATAGAGTGGATGTGGAGAGGATGTTTCCTATAGTGGGGGAGTCTAGGACCAGAGGGCACAGCTAGAGTGGATGTGGAGAGGATGTTTCCTATAGTGGGGGAGTCTAGGACCAGAGGACACAGATAGAGTGGATGTGGAGAGGATGTTTCCTATAGTGGGGG
The DNA here is from genome assembly GCF_030144855.1 of Hypanus sabinus. Classification (NCBI taxonomy): domain Eukaryota; kingdom Metazoa; phylum Chordata; class Chondrichthyes; order Myliobatiformes; family Dasyatidae; genus Hypanus; species Hypanus sabinus. The sequence goes on from NW_026779026.1 coordinate 239,842, forward strand.
TCTAGGACCAGAGGACACAGATAAAGTGGATGTGGAGAGGATGTTTCCTATAGTGGGGGAGTCTAGGACCAGAGGACACAGATAGTGTGGGTGTGGAGAGGATGTTTCCTATAGTGAGGGAGTCTAGGACCAGAGGGCACAGATAGAGTGGATGTGGAGAGGATGTTTCCTATAGTGGGGGAGTCTAGGACCAGAGGACACAGATAGAGTGGATGTGGAGAGGATGTTTCCTATAGTGGAAGAGTCTAGGACCAGAGGACACAGATAAGAGTGGATGTGGAGAGGGTGCTTCCTATAGGGGGGGGAGTCTAGGACCAGAGGACACAGATAGAGTGGATGTGGAGAGGATGTTTCCTGTAGTGGGGGAGTCTAGGACCAGAGGACACAGATAGAGTGGATGTGGAGAGGATGTTTCCTATTGTGGGGGAGTCTAGGACCAGAGGACACAGATAGAGTGGATGTGGAGAGGATGTTTCCTATTGTGGGGGAGTCTAGGACCAGAGGACACAGATAGAGTGGATGTGGAGAGGATGTTTCCTATAGTGGGGGAGACTCGGAACAGAGGACACAGATAGAGTGGATGTGGAGAGGATGTTTCCTGTAGTGGAGGAGTCTAGGACCAGAGGGCACAGATAGTGGATGTGGAGAGGATGTTTCCTATAGTGTGGGAGTCTTGGACTAGAGGACACAGACAGAGTGGAGGTGGAGAGGATGTTTCCTATAGTGGGGGAGTCTAGGACCAGAGGGCACAGATAGAGTGGATGTGGAGAGGATGTTTCCTATAGTGGGGGAGTCTAGGACCAGAGGGCACAGCTAGAGTGGATGTGGAGAGGATGTTTCCTATAGTGGGGGAGTCTAGGACCAGAGGACACAGATAGAGTGGATGTGGAGAGGATGTTTCCTATAGGGGAGTCTAGGACCAGAGGGCACAGATAGTGGATGTGGAGAGGATGTTTCCTATAGTGGGGGAGCCTAGGACCAGAGGACACAGATAGAGTGGATGTGGAGAGGATGTTTCCTATAGTGTGGGAGTCTAGGACCAGAGCACACAGATAGAGTGGAGGTGGAGAGGATGTTTCCTATAGTGGGGGAGCCTAGGACCAGAGGACACAGATAGAGTGGATGTGGAGAGGATGTTTCCTATAGTGGGGGAGTCTAGAACCAGAGGGCACAGACAGAGTGGATGTGGAGAGGATGTTTCCTATAGTGGGGGAGTCTAGGACCAGAGGACACAGATAGAGTGGATGTGGAGAGAATCTTTCCTGTGGTGGAAGAGTCCCAAGACCAGGACCAGAGGGCACAGCCTCAGAATAGTGGGACGTCCATTTAAAACAGAGGTGAGGAGGAATTTCTTCAGCCAGTGGGTGGGAATCTGTGGAATTCGTTGCCGCGGACCAGCTGCGGAGGCCAAGTCACTGAGTATATCGAAAACGGGCTGATAGAGTCTTGATTAATCAGGGCATGAAGGGTTACAGGGAGAAGGCAGGAGACCAGGTCTGAGAGAGATCAGCCATGATAGAATGGCAGAACAGAGTCAATGGGAGAAATGGCCGAAATTTGCTCTTGCGTCTTATGGTCTGAGGATGTAATGCTGACGCTTTGTAAGACCATAGGAGCAGAATTAGGCCATTCAGCCCATCGTGTCTGCTCCACCTTTCCATCATGGCTGATTTATTATCCCTCTCAATCCCTTCCTTCTGCCTTCTCCCTGTAACCTTTGATGCCCTAGTTACTCAGGAACCCATCAACCTCCGCTTTAAATATACCCAATGACTTGGCCTCCACATCCTGTCTGTGGCAATGGATTCCACAGATTCTGGCTGAAGAAATTCCTCCTCATCTCTATTATTCCTTGCTCGCGGCGGGTGAGGACCAGGATACAAGAGCAAGGGTGTATTGCTGGCGTTGGACAGGCTGTATTTGGAGCAGTACGAGTGGTTCTGGGCCCCCTGTCGAAGAAGGGGGATGCTGGCGTTGGAGAGGGTCCAGAGGAGGTTTACAAGAATGAACCCCGTTACGAAAGGGGTCACGTATGCGGATTGTTTGCTGGCCCTGGGGCCTGTACGCTCTGCAGTTTCAGAGATCTCATTGAAGCTACCGAATTTTGAAAGACCTGTGTAGAAAGGATTTGTGGGGGGGGGGGGCCCAGGGTGGGGAAGTATAAGATGAGCGGGCACAGTCTCAGAATACAAGGACGTCCCTTTTGAAGGGCGATGAGGAGAAATCTCTTTAGCCAGAGAGTGGTCATTGGGTATATTTAAAGCGGAGGTTGATAGGTTCAGAATCAGGTTTAGTATCACTGAAATACGTGGTGAAAGTTGTTGTTGTGCACGTTGCAGTACATTCAAAACCTGTTCCTGAATCGTTGAGTGTGTGTCTTCAGGCTCCTGTACCTCCTCCCTGATGGCAGAGGGGAAGAAGTTGTTCCTGAATCACTGCGTGTGTGTCTTCAGGCTCCTGTACCTCCTCCCTGATGGCAGAGGGGAAGAAGCTGGTCCTGAATCGCTGAATGTGTGCCTTCAGGCTCCTGTACCTCCTCCCTGATGGCAGAGGGGAAGAAGCTATTCCTGAATCGCTGACTGTGTGCCTTCAGGCTCCTGTACCTCCTTTCTGATGGCAGAGGGGAAGAAGCTGTTCCTGAATCGTTGAATGTGTGTCTTCAGGCTCCTGTACCTCCTTTCTGATGGCAGAGGGGAAGAAGCTATTCCTGAATCGCTGACTGTGTGCCTTCAGGCTCCTGTACCTCCTCCCTGATGGCAGAGGGGAAGAAGCTGTTACTGAATCGCTGAGTGTGTGTCTTCAGGCTCCTGTACCCCCTCCCTGATGGCAGAGGGGAAGAAGCTGTTCCTGAATCGTTGAGTGTGTGTCTTCAGGCTCCTGTACCTCCTCCCTGATGGCAGAGGGGAAGAAGCTGTTCCTGAATCGTTGAGTGTGTGTCTTCAGGCTCCTGTACCTCCTCCCTGATGGCAGAGGGGAAGAAGCTATTCCTGAATCGCTGACTGTGTGCCTTCAGGCTCCTGTACCTCCTTTCTGATGGCAGAGGGGAAGAAGCTGTTCCTGAATCGTTGAATGTGTGTCTTCAGGCTCCTGTACCTCCTTTCTGATGGCAGAGGGGAAGAAGCTATTCCTGAATCGCTGACTGTGTGCCTTCAGGCTCCTGTACCTCCTTTCTGATGGCAGAGGGGAAGAATCTGTTCCTGAATATCTGAGTGTGTATCTTCAGGCTCCTGTACCTCCTCCCTGATGGCAGAGGGGAAGAAGCTGTTACTGAATCGCTGAGTGTGTGTCTTCAGGCTCCTGTACCCCCTCCCTGATGGCAGAGGGGAATAAGCTGTTCCTGAATCGCTGAGTGTGTGTCTTCAGGCTCCTGTACCTCCTCCCTGATGGCAGAGGGGAAGAAGCTGTTCCTGAATCATTGAGTGTGTGTCTTCAGGCTCCTGTACCTCCTCCCTGATGGCAGAGGGGAAGAAGCTGTTCCTGAATCATTGAGTGTGTGCCTTCAGGCTCCTGTACCTCCTCCCTGACGTTAGCAATGAGAAGAGGGCATGTCCTGGTTGGTGGGTGTCGTTAATGGTGGACGCTGCCTTTTTGAGGTTCCTGGTTAGTCAGGGCGCCAGAGGTTATGTGGGGGGGGGGGGTCAGAAGTCAGGAGAATGGGGTTGTGAGGGATAATTAACCATCCATGATGGAATGTCAGAACAGACTTGATGGGCTGAATGGCCTAATTTCCGTGCCTGTGTCTTGTGGTCAATTTCTCACTTTAAAGTTCGCATGCAAGTCCGGTTTGAGATTCAGCAGCTTAAATTAGGAGGGAGTTTCTTGGCCAGTTACCATATAAAAACTGTCTGAGGAATCTGAAGAGAATTAATTATCTCCAACAACAGTGCTGAAGTGGACGACAGACTCTGGGCTTCAAGTTGGGGTGGGGTAGTCCTTGGGTACATTACCCCACTCAGGCGTTTGGCACACACATGACTGAGCTATGTTGTCAGGACTCAACTGGTCTGTCCCTGCCCTGGGAGGGGTGTAATGAAGTTGAGAATCGTGGTTCCAGCTTCATTTCCCTGCTGACTCTCCACGGTCCCACTCATTCTAAGGCGAAGAGTCAGATTCCAGGCACGAACATCTCTGTAATTTCAACCACATGATTTACCCTGGGGCTTTTAAGCTTGCAGTCATTTGGTCTAATAAGCTTTTAAATTTTAGATAAACATTTGTGGTTGTGGTCTCTCTGTCTCTCTATCTCTCTCTTATCTCTCTTCCCCCCCTTCCTCTCTCCCCCCCCCTCCCTTCCTCTCTCCCTCACCCTCCCGTTGACACTGATCCCGCTGGTCTCAACCCTCTTTACACGCAGGGGCGGTCAGGGTCAGTTTGTGTGTAGAGAGCAGATGGTCAAAACGAATCTGATCATATTGGTCTTACTGTTGTATCCCTGCACAGGAGAATTTCCAGGACTTTGAAGCGGAGCTGCCCGTTACCAGGTACGAGCTCATTACTGAAACAGTCCTCTGCTTGTCAAATGGAATAAATTCACGCTCTAGAATTCTCCAAACTTAAATCTAGCCCTGCGGTGCTCTGCACATTCAGAATGTTATTGTGCTTCCTGCATATCCGTGAGTGTTCCTTATGAAACACTGGTATCCTCGACCGTGTAAGTCTAGGGAAGACAGTCTCTGGCCCCCCCCCTCCCCAAACGTGTGAGATTGAGGCGCGAGCCCGCCCCCGATGTGGGTGCTGTGCAATTCTCTACCCTGTTGCAAATGAGTGCCACAATTAAAGGAATTACATTTATGAATCTTAAGTAACGGTTCGTAAAGAATGACAAAAAGAAAATGGCCCATTCTAATCAGTCACATGTGCACAAGTCGGCGCTCATCATGAACTCCTCCGTCACTCGTGCGCCGGGCCCTCGGTCCACGTGAACGTCCGCACCGCCTTCCAAACCTCGCTCGCAATCCGTCTCGAACTGACGGGTCTCCCCGCCGGATCGTGCGCTCCCCAGCGTCTTCCCTCTCCCATCTCCTCTCGAACAAAAGCCCAAGCCCAACCTTCTTGTCCCTCACCGAGAGAAGCCTCGCGCCAATTGGATGGCACACACTCCGCATCATCCCTCATCTTCAACGATAACCCAGACAGGCTGAAAGCTGACCAGACTGACACTGCAGAGCTGCTGAATGAAATTCCTCCAGCTCAACAGCGCAGATATCAACCAGGGATTACACTTACAACACACACAAAATGCCTTTTGGAACGCTGCAGGCCAGGCAGCATCTACCGGGAGAAGCACTGTTGATGTTTTGGGCTGAGACCCTTCGTCAGGATTAACTGAAAGGAAAGATAGTAAGAGATTTGAAAGTGATGCAGAGCTGGAGATATATACTGGCTGGGTAACCTCCAACCTGATGGCATGAACATTGACTTCCCTAACTTTCGTTAATGCCCCCTCCCCTTCTTACCCCATCCCTGATATTTAGTTTGTTTTTTTTTCTCTCTCTCCGCCCATCACTCTGCCTGTTCTCCATCTCCCTCTTGTGCTTCCCCCACCCTTTCTTTCTTCCGAGGCCTCCCATCCCATGATCCTTTCCCTTCTCCAGCTCTGTATCCCTTTCACCAATCACCTTTCCAGCTCTTAGCTTCATCCCACCCCCTCCGGTCTTCTCCTATCATTTTGCATTTCCCCCTTCCCCCTCCCACTTTCAACTCTCTTACTATCTCCTTTCGGTTAGTCCTGACGAGGGGTCTCGGCCCGAAACGTCGACAGCGCTTCTTCCTATAGATGCTGCCTGGCCTGCTGTGTTCCACCAGCATTTTGTGTGTGTTGTTTAAATTCCCAGCATCTGCAGATTTCCTCGTGTTTGCGACTCTGGGGTGGTGTAGACGCAGATGCATCGGTGACATTTATGGGTCTCGTAGGTAGATATTGTCTTCAGCCCACCGACTAGGATGTTGGCCGCCGGCAGCAGCTTGCCAGAGTCCCGGGCGTCCCCCCTCCCAGGGATGAAGTCTGTAACGCTTGGCTGTCGGGGGGGTGGGTTTGCTCTCCCCCATGCTCCTCCTCTCGCGGCCTGGCTCGGCACCGTCCGCTAGAAAAATGCAGAACCTTGTGGGAACATGGCAGGTCTGGCTGCACCAACGGATTTGGAATAACGAGGCAACGTTTCTGGCCGAGACCCTCCAGCTGATGGTGGGGGGAGTGTGGTCCCCAACCTTTATTTATTCCGTGGACCCCCATGATTAATAGGGGATCCCAGGTTGGGAACCCCTGCTTCAGTAGGACCCTGATTTGAATCCTCCACCCACCCCACAATGTAAAAATCTGTCGCAGTGTACAGACATGTGAATGTATGTCTAATGGCTTGTAGAAAGAAGCTGTCCTGTACCCCGTTGGTGCTGGTTTTAATGCTGCAGTACTGTTTGCGAGACGGAAGCAGCTGAAGCAGTTTATGGTTGGGGGGGTGACTGTTGTCCCCGATGATCTCCCAGGCCTTCTTCCTGCCCCTGCTGCTGTAAATGTCCACAATGGAGGGAAGTTCACATCCACAGATGCGCTGGGCTGTCTGTGCCACTCTCCGCAGTGCCCAGTGAACCAGGTTGGTGCAGTTCCTGTACCAGGCAGTGATGCAGCCAGTCAGGATGCTCTCAATGGGGCTCCTGTAGAAAGTCTGAAGGACTTGGGGGGCCTGTATCGAACCCCTGTCAACTGCAGACCCATTGATGTTAATTGGAGTGAGCCTGTCTCCATCCCTCCTGTAATCCGCCATCTGGTCTTTTGTTTTTGGGACATTGAGGGAGGGGTTGTTATCCTGGAATTGGGGGGGGGGGGGTCAACCTCTCCTCTGTGTGATATCTCAGGACGCTACCCTGGGGGGGGCAGAGGTGAGGTTATCCTTGCCACCTGTTGGCCATCCAATGGGAAGGGTTTCAACCAGAAAAGTCAGCTCTTTATTCCTTTCCCCAGACGCTGCCTGGCTTGCCGAGTTCCTCCAGCATTTTACGTGTGGACTTCCCAGCGTCTGCAGAACCCCTTTGTGTTTATGGGGGCTATGTGGGAAGAAGGGGGTTAGGTTGATCTCGCTGGGCCGAAGGTCCTCTGCTCTGCCGTGCCACGATTGTAACAAATGCGCGATATCTTTGCAGCCAGAAGTGCCCCGTCTGCCTCTTCCCGTTCGACCCGGCCATGGAGGAGTCGGTGATGGAGCAGCACATCTCCGTGCACTTTGGTCACGATTGTCCCATTTGTGAGCAGCATTTCCCGGAGGACCAGCAGACCCAGTACGCAAGCCATGTCCAATCTCACTTCGCAGCGGCCAGCTGAGGGGCAGGGCGCACGAGTTCTGCTTTATGGACTGACTAACATTTCCGCTATTAATTTTAATTGTGTGTGTGTGTGTGTTTCATTCTGCCTGGGCAATAAAATGTAGCCTTTTGCCCTCGGGGAATATTGCACCTTCAAAGGGCTGGGTCAAGTGTTGGCCGACACCCACCTTCAAATCCATCCCCTGGCATTTACGGGAAAATCAGGAAATGAAAACAACCAAGGAGCAAAAAGAAGATGGATTTTGTAGAGTTCCCTTGCAAGTTAGCCTCTGTAGTTTGTGGAATTAGTTTAGGGTTGAGGTGGACGAAGTGATGGGGGGGTTGGGGGTAATAACTGTTCCT
>NW_026779026.1:265000-316580 GCF_030144855.1 Hypanus sabinus
CTAGGCAGGAGGCATCAGTGTAGTGGGCATTTGGACTCCAATTGGTTTGGCATAACATTGTGGGCCGAAGGGCCTGTGCTTGTCCTCTGCTATGCTACGAATCCAGATTAACTGAATATCATACATTTCCTTTTTATCCAAACCATATATTCTGCCTTTGCACACACATATATAACAGCATATTTCCAACAGAACTGCAGTCCGGCTTGCTATGAGCAGCACAGTGTACCCTTTGCTGGTGAAGCAAGCCCAGATTTCATACATTTCATAATTGGGTACCTGTGCGGCTGGGGATCCCTGGCCACTTCCTCTCCTGGTCTGGGTGAGTTGCTGCATCAGTAATTTGCTTTTGAGCCTCCTCTGCTGACGTCCAAAGCAGCACTGGATTGAGAATTTGCTTCGATAACTTGCATCTCATCTGAACAGCTTGGGGTTGCGTCCACAATCGTTTCTGCTGGCACTTTGTTGAATGGTTGAGGAAGAACTCGGTGTGTACCTAAGAGAGTTTTATGAATCAGAACACTGTGCTCATCCCTTGGTGATTTTGATAATGGTGGAAACATTGTTGAATGGTAGATTTAAACTGTGCTTATCCAAGGAATCTGACTTGCACTTAGCGCAAGCAGATTATTTTCTCGGCTGTTGTAAATCGGACATGAAGATTTGTCAGATACGCCATTAAAATGTGATGTTGGGTGCTTTATTTTTCAAAGTCGAAGTTCATTGTCATATAAATGCAGGGCTGCAATAAATACTCAAGATCTCCTTATGTGGTCAGTGATGTCAGTTCTTCCTTTATTTTCTGACCCTTAGGATTCTTCCAGAGATCAGAAATGATGAACTGGCTTAATCGAAAGATTAAAGTTCATCTTGAAGTACATAAAGCAAGCTAAATAACACAGGCTGGGGTGTTTAGACAGGGGAATAAAGAAGATGCCTCGATGATGCCTCTGAATAATCCACTTTTACAGATAAAGAAATTCCTTAGAGAGGGATAGGCTAGCTAATAAGCTACATCTCTTGAGTAATATCCTAATACTCAGCCAATGAGGAGGGTGATAAACCGTTTGACTGCTATACCGCTTTCTGCCAGTAGGTGGGGACAGATCACCGCATACCGTGAAAAACACACGAGTTTGTCAAAAGGGACAAATCTTGGGGAAAAAAGGGTCCAGTGTTTTCCCTCCGTGTATGACGAATAAACTCTTATTGGGCTTCCAGCTGGGCATGGTTATCAACCCCAACACCTGCCTTCTCGCCATACCCTTTGGTGTGTGTCCAGTCAGGAGACCGCCGACCTCTGAATTTTAATTTTAGATGCAACATTCAAGATTGTTCAGTGCGCGAGTGTAAAGGTGAATGAAATAATTGTTACTCCGGATTAGATGTAGCACAAAAAAATAAACACAATCAGAATCACGTTTAATATCATACATCCTGAAATTTGTTGTTTTAAAACATAAAAACAAATACAGCACAGTACACGCCAGGCAGACAATCTCTGAAGAGTATTGGTAATGGCTGGGGGGGGGGGGGGGTCTCCCGTCTTGTAAGGACACTGCCCAGAAGGAGACGTTGGCAAACCACTTCTGTAGAAAGATTTACCAAGAGTAATCACGGTCAAAGACAGGGCACACAGTGATGGGGGTAAACGCCGAATGTGGCTGGGGATAAAGTGGGGTAGCCTGCAGTCTGCTTGTCCCCTGCTGTGGCTGGGTGCAGCTGCGGGCCGGTGACAATGGGAGCCAGATGTTTGTTTCTAATTGATCAAAATAAACTTAACTCACCAGAAAAAACGTTAGTTACAAGAATAAGGCAGATCAATGCCTGTTCTGTTCCCGCTTTCCTAGACAATGGACTGAGGAGTTTTCTATGACTTTTCTTAATCAGAATCAGGTTTACTATCACCGGCATATGCCGTGAAATTTGTTAACTTAGCAGTACCAGTTCAATGCAATACATCATGTAGAAAATAAAAATAATAATAGTAATAATTAATAAAATCTTATTCATTAAAAATCATGCAAAAAACGGAAATACTATATATTTTTAGAAAAGTGAGGTAGTGACCAAGGGTTCAATGACCGTTTAAGACTTAGATGGCAGAGCGGAAGAAGCTGTTCCTAAATCGTTGAGTGTGTGTCTTCAGGCTCCTGTACCTCCTCGCTGATGGCAGAGGGGAAGAAGCCGTTCCTTAATCGTTGAGTGTGTGTCTTCAGGCTCCTGTACCTCCTCCCTGATGGCAGAGGGGAAAAAGCCGTTCCTGAATCTTTGAGTGTGTGTCTTCAGGCTCCCGTACCTCCTCCCTGATGGCAGAGGGGAAGAAGCCGTTCCTTAATCGTTGAGTGTGAGTCTTCAGGCTCCTGTACCTCCTCCCTGATGGCAGAGGGGAAGAAGCTGTTCCTGAATCGTTGAGTGTATGTCTTCAGGCTCCTGTACCTCCTCCCTGATGGCAGAGGGGAAGAAGCCGTTCCGGAATCGTTGAGTGCGTGTCTTCAGGCTCCCGTACCACCTCCCTGACGGTATAGGGGAAGAAGCTGTTCCTGAATCGTTGAGTGTCTTCAGGCTCCTGTACCACATCCCTGATGGCAGAGGGGAAGAAACTGTTCCTGAATCATTGAGTGTGTGTCTTCAGGCTCCTGTACCGCCTCCCTGATGGCAGAGGGGAAGAAGCTGTTCCTGAAACACTGAGTGTGTGTCTTCAGGCTCCTGTACTGCCACCTTGATGGCAGAGGGGAAGAAGTTGTTCCTGAATCACTGCATGTGAGTCTTCAGGCTCCCGAACCTCCTCGCTGATGGCAGAGGGGAAGAAACCGTTCCAGAATCGTTGAGTGTGTGTCTTCAGGCTCCCATAACTCCTCCCTGAATACAGAGGGGAAGAAGCCGTTCCGGAATCGTTGAGTGCGTGTCTTCAGGCTCCCGTACCACCTCCCTGACGGTATAGGGGAAGAAGCTGTTCCTGAATCGTTGAGTGTCTTCAGGCTCCTGTACCACATCCCTGATGGCAGAGGGGAAGAAACTGTTCCTGAATCATTGAGTGTGTGTCTTCAGGCTCCTGTACCGCCTCCCTGATGGCAGAGGGGAAGAAGCTGTTCCTGAAACACTGAGTGTGTGTCTTCAGGCTCCTGTACTGCCACCTTGATGGCAGAGGGGAAGAAGTTGTTCCTGAATCACTGCATGTGAGTCTTCAGGCTCCCGAACCTCTTCGCTGATGGCAGAGGGGAAGAAACCGTTCCAGAATCGTTGAGTGTGTGTCTTCAGGCTCCCATAACTCCACCCTGAATACAGAGGGGAAGAAGCCGTTCCTGAATCGTTGAGTGTTTGTCTTCAGCCTCCCGTACCTCCTCCCTGATGGCAGAGGGGAAGAAGCCGTTCCGGAATCGTTGAGTGTGTGTCTTCAGGCTCTCGTACCTCCTCCCTGATGGCAGAGGGGAAGAAGCCGTTCCGGAATTGTTGAGTGTGTGTCTTCAGGCTCCTGTACCTCCTCCCTAATGGCAGAGGGGAAGAAGCCGTTCCGGAATCGTTGACTGCGTGTCTTCAGGCTCCTGTAACTCCACCCTGATGGCAGAGGGGAAGAAGCCATTCCGGAATCGTTGAGTGTGTGTCTTCAGGCTCCTGTACCTCCTCCCTGATGGCAGAGGGGAAGAAGCCGTTCCGGAATCGTTGAGTGCGTGTCTTCAGGCTCCTGTAACTCCACCCTGATGGCAGAGGGGAAGAAGCTGTTCCTGAATCACTGCGTGTGTGTATTCAGGCTCCTGTACCGCCTCCCTGATGGCAGAGGGGAAGAAGCTGTTCCTGAATCGTTGAGTGTGTGTCTTCGGGCTCCTGTACCTCCTCCCTGATGGCAGAGGGGAAGAAACTGTTCCTGAATCACTGAGTGTGTGTCTTCAGGCTCCTGTACCGCCTCCCTGATGGCAGAGGGGAAGAAGCTGTTCCTGAATCACTGAGTGTGTATCTTCAGGCTCCTGTACTGCCACCCTGATGGCAGAGGGGAAGAAGTTGTTCCTGAATCACTGCGTGTGTGTCTTCAGGCTCCTGTACCTCCTCCCTGATGGCAGAGGGGAAGAAGCTGTTCCTGAATCGTTGAGTGTGTGTCTTCAGGCTCCCGAACCTCCTCGCTGATGGCAGAGGGGAAGAAGCCGTTCCTGAATCATTGAGTGTGTTTCTTCATGCTCCCGTACCTCCTCCCTGATGGCAGAGGGGAAGAAGCCGTTCCGGAATCGTTGAGTGTGTGTCTTCAGGCTCTCGTACCTCCTCCCTGCTGGCAGAGGGGAAGAAGCCGTTCCGGAATCGTTGAGTGTGTGTCTTCAGGCTCCTGTACCTCCTCCCTGATGGCAGAGGGAAGAAGCCGTTCCGGAATCGTTGAGTGCGTGTCTTCAGGCTGCTGTAACTCCACCCTGATGGCAGAGGGGAAGAAGCTGTTCCTGCATCACTGAGTGTGTGCCTTCGGGCTACTGTACCCCCTCCCTGACGGTAGAGGGGAAGAAGATGTTCCTGAATAGTTGAGTGTGTGTCTTCAGGCTCCCATAACTCCTCCCTGATGGCAGAGGGGAAGAAGCCGTTCCTGAATCATTGAGTGTGAGTCTTCAGGCTCCCGTACCTCCTCCCTGATGGCAGAGGGGAAGAAGCCGTTCCGGAATCGTTGAGTGTGTGTCTTCAGGCTCTCGTACCTCCTCCCTGATGGCAGAGGGGAGGAAGCCGTTCCGGAATTGTTGAGTGTGTGTCTTCAGGCTCCTGTACCTCCTCCCTGATGGCAGAGGGGAAGAAGCCGTTCCGGAATCGTTGAGTGCGTGTCTTCAGGCTCCCGTACCACCTCCCTGACGGTATAGGGGAAGAAGCTGTTCCTGAATCGTTGAGTGTCTTCAGGCTCCTGTACCGCCTCCCTGATGGCAGAGGGGAAGAAGCTGTTCCTGAATCACTGAGTGTGTATCTTCAGGCTCCTGTACTGCCACCCTGATGGCAGAGGGGAAGAAGTTGTTCCTGAATCACTGCGTGTGTGTCTTCAGGCTCCTGTACCTCCTCCCTGATGGCAGAGGGGAAGAAGCTGTTCCTGAATCGTTGAGTGTGTGTCTTCAGGCTCCCGTACCTCCTACCTGATGGCAGAGGGGAAGAAGCCGTTCCTGAATCATTGAGTGTGTTTCTTCAGGCTCCCGTACCTCCTCCCTGATGGCAGAGGGGAAGAAGCCGTTCCGGAATCGTTGAGTGTGTGTCTTCAGGCTCCTGTACCTCCTTCCTTATGGCAGAGGGGAAGAAGCTGTTCCTGAATCGCTGAGTCTGTGTCTTCAGGCTCCTATACCTCCTCCCTGATGGCAGAGGGGAAGAAGCTGTTCCTGAATCGCTGAGTGTGTGTCTTCAGGCTCCTGTACCTCCTCCCTGATGGCAGAGGGGAAGAAGCTCTTCCTGAATCGTTGAGTGTGTGTCTTCAGGCTCTTGTACATCCTCCCTGATGGCAGAGCGGAAGAAGCTGTTCCTAAATCGTTGAGTGTGTGTCTTCAGGCTCCTATACCTCCTCCCTGATGGCAGAGGGGAAGAAGCCGTTCCTGAATCGTTTTGTGTGTGTCTTCAGGCTCCCGTACCTCATCCCTGATGGCAGAGGGGAAGAAGCCGTTCCGGAATCGTTGAGTGTGTGTCTTCAGACTCCCGTACCTCCTCCCTGACGGTATAGGGGAAGAAGCTGTTCCTGAATCGTTGAGTGTCTTCAGGCTCCTGTACCTCCTCCCTGATGGCAGAGGGGAAGAAGCTGTTCCTGAATCACAGAGTGTGTGTCTTCGGGCTCCTGGACCGCCTCCCTGATGGCAGAGGGGAAGAAGCTGTTCCTGAATCACTGAGTGTGTGTGTCTTCAGGCTCCTGTACTGCCACCCTGATGGCAGAGGGGAAGAAGTTGTTCCTGAATCACTGCGTGTGTGTCTTCAGGCTCCTGTACCTCCTCCCTGATGGCAGAGGGGAAGAAGCTGTTCCTGAATCGTTGAGTGTGTGTCTTCAGGATCCCGAACCTCCTCGCTGATGGCAGAGGGGAAGAAGCCGTTCCGGAATCGTTGAGTGTGTGTCTTCAGGCTCCCATAACTCCTCCCTGATGGCAGAGGGGAAGAAGCCGTTCCTGAATCATTGAGTGTGAGTCTTCAGGCTCCCGTACCTCCTCCCTGATGGCAGAGGGGAAGAAGCCGTTCCGGAATCGTTGAGTGTGTGTCTTCAGGCTCTCGTACCTCCTCCCTGATGGCAGAGGGGAGGAAGCCATTCCGGAATCGTTGAGTGTGTGTCTTCAGGCTCCTGTACCTCCTCCCTGATGGCAGAGGGGAAGAAGCCGTTCCGGAATCGTTGAGTGCGTGTCTTCAGGCTCCCGTAGCACCTCCCTGACGGTATAGGGGAAGAAGCTGTTCCTGAATCGTTGAGTGTCTTCAGGCTCCTGTACCACATCCCTGATGGCAGAGGGGAAGAAACTGTTCCTGAATCATTGAGTGTGTGTCTTCAGGCTCCTGTACCACATCCCTGATGGCAGAGGGGAAGAAACTGTTCCTTAATCACTGAGTGTGTGTCTTCAGTCTCCTGTACCGCCTCCCTGATGGCAGAGGGGAAGAAGCTGTTCCTGAATCACTGAGTGTGTGTCTTCAGGCTCCTGTACCTCCTCCCTGATGGCAGAGGGGAAGATGCTGTTCCTGAATCGTTGAGTGTGTGTCTTCAGGCACCCGAACCTCCTCGCTGATGGCAGAGGGGAAGAAGCCGTTCCGGAATCGTTGAGTGTGTGTATTCAGGCTCCCATAACTCCTCCCTGATGGCAGAGGGGAAGAAGCCGTTACGGAATCGTTGAGTGTGTGTCTTCAGGCTCTCGTACCTCCTCCCTGCTGGCAGAGGGGAAGAAGCCGTTCCGGAATCGTTGAGTGTGTGTGTTCAGGCTCCTGTACCTCCTCCCTGATGGCAGAGGGGAAGAAACTGTTCCTGAATCACTGAGTGTGTGTCTTCAGGCTCCTGTACCGCCTCCCTGATGGCAGAGGTGAAGAAGCTGTTCCTGAATCACTGAGTGTGTGTGTCTTCAGGCTCCTGTACTGCCACCCTGATGGCAGAGCGGAAGAAGTTGTTCCTGAATCACTGCGTGTGTGTCTTCATGCTCCTGTACCTCCTCCCTGATGGCAGAGGGGAAGAAGTTGTTCCTGAATCGTTGAGTGTGTGTCTTCAGGATCCTGAACCTCCTCGCTGATGGCAGAGGGGAAGAAGCCGTTTCGGAATCGTTGAGTGTGTGTCTTCAGGCTCCCATAACTCCTCCCTGATGGCAGAGGGGAAGAAGCCGTTCCTGAATCATTGAGTGTGAGTCTTCAGTCTCCCGTACCTCCTCCCTGATGGCAGAGGGGAAGAAGCCGTTCCGGAATGGTTGAGTGTGTGTCTTCAGGCTCTCGTACCTCCTCCCTGATGGCAGAGGGGAGGAAGCCGTTCCGGAATCGTTGAGTGTGTGTCTTCAGGCTCCTGTACCTCCTCCCTGATGGCAGAGGGGAAGAAGCCGTTCCGGAATCGTTGAGTGCGTGTCTTCAGGCTCCCGTACCACCTCCCTGACGGTATAGGGGAAGAAGCCGTTCCGGAATCGCTGAGTGTGTGTCTTCAGGCTCCTGTACCACATCCCTGATGGCAGAGGGGAAGAATCTGTTTCTGAATCATTGAGTGTGTGAGTCTTCAGGCTCCCGTACCTCCTCCCTGATGGCAGAGGGGAAGAAGCCGTTCCGGAATCGTTGAGTGTGTGTCTTCAGGCTCCCATAACTCCTCCCTGATGGCAGAGGGGAAGAAGCCGTTCCTGAATCATAGAGTGTGAGTCTTCAGGCTCCCGTACCTCCTCCCTGATGGCAGAGCGGAAGAAGCCGTTCCGGAATCGTGGAGTGTTTGTCTTCGGGCTCCTGTACCTCCTCCCTGATGGCAGAGGGGAAGAAGCCGTTCCGGAATCGTTGAGTGCGTGTCTTCAGGCTCCTGTACCTCCTCCCTGATGGCAGAGGGGAAGAAGCCGTTCCGGAATCGTTGAGTGTGTGTCTTCAGGCTCCTGTACCTCCTCCCTGATGGCAGAGGGGAGGAAGCCGTTCCGGAATCGTTGAGTGTGTGTCTTCAGGCTCCTGTACCTCCTCCCTGATGGCAGAGGGGAGGAAGCCGTTCCGGAATCGTTGAGTGTGTGTCTTCAGGCTCCTGTACCTCCTCCCTGATGACAGAGGGGAAGAAGCCGTTCCGGAATCGTTGAGTGCGTGTCTTCAGGCTCCCGTACCACCTCCCTGACGGTATAGGGGAAGAAGCTGTTCCTGAATCGTTGAGTGTCTTCAGGCTCCTGTACCTCCTCCCTGATGGCAGAGGGGAAGAAACTGTTCCTGAATCATTGAATGTGTGTCTTCAGGCTCCTGTACCACATCCCTGATGGCAGAGGGGAAGAAACTGTTCCTGAATCATTGAGTGTTTTTCTTCAGGCTCTCGTACCTCCTCCCTGATGGCAGAGGGGAAGAAGCCGTTCCGGAATCGTTGAGTATGTGTCTTCAGGCTCTCGTACCTCCTCCCTGCTGGCAGAGGGGAAGAAGCCGTTCCGGAATCGTTGAGTGTGTGTCTTCAGGCTCCTGTACCTCCTCCCTGATGGCAGAGGGGAAGAAGCTGTTCCTGAATCACTGAGTGTGTCTGTCTTCAGGCTCCTGTACTGCCACCCTGATGGCAGAGCGGAAGAAGGTGTTCCTGAATCACTGCGTGTGTGTCTTCATGCTCCTGTACCTCCTCCCTGATGGCAGAGGGGAAGAAGTTGTTCCTGAATCGTTGAGTGTGTGTCTTCAGGATCCCGAACCTCCTCGCTGATGGCAGAGGGGAAGAAGCCGTTTCGGAATCGTTGAGTGTGTGTCTTCAGGCTCCCATAACTCCTCCCTGATGGCAGAGGGGAAGAAGCCGTTCCTGAATCATTGAGTGTGAGTCTTCAGGCTCCCGTACCTCCTCCCTGATGGCAGAGGGGAAGAAGCCGTTCCGGAATCGTTGAGTGTGTGTCTTCAGGCTCTCGTACCTCCTCCCTGATGGCAGAGGGGAGGAAGCCATTCCGGAATTGTTGAGTGTGTGTCTTCAGGCTCCTGTACCTCCTCCCTGATGGCAGAGGGGAAGAAGCCGTTCCGGAATCGTTGAGTGTGTGTCTTCAGGCTCCTGTACCACATCCCTGATGGCAGAGGGGAAGAAACTGTTCCTGAATCATTGAGTGTGTGTCTTCATGCTCCTGTACCACATCCCTGATGGCAGAGGGGAAGAAATTGTTCCTGAATCATTGAGTGTGTGACTTCAGGCTCCTGTACCACATCCCTGATGGCAGAGGGGAAGAAACTGTCCCTGAATCACTGAGTGTGTGTCTTCAGGCTCCCATAACTCCTCCCTGATGGCAGAGGGGAAGAAGCCGTTCCGGAATCGTTGAGTGCGTGTCTTCAGGCTCCTGTACCTCCTCCCTGATGGCAGAGGGGAAGAAGCCGTTCCGGAATCGTTGAGTGCGTGTCTTCAGGCTCCCGTACCACCTCCCTGACGGTATAGGGGAAGAAGCTGTTCCTGAATCGTTGAGTGCGTGTCTTCAGGCTCCCGTACCACCTCCCTGACGGTATAGGGGAAGAAGCTGTTCCTGAATCGTTGAGTGTCTTCAGGCTCCTGTACCTCCTCCCTGATGGCAGAGGGGAAGAAACTGTTCCTGAATCATTGAATGTGTGTCTTCAGGCTCCTGTACCACATCCCTGATGGCAGAGGGGAAGAAACTGTTCCTGAATCATTGAGTGTTTTTCTTCAGGCTCTCGTACCTCCTCCCTGATGGCAGAGGGGAAGAAGCCGTTCCGGAATCGTTGAGTATGTGTCTTCAGGCTCCTGTACCTCCTCCCTGATGGCAGAGGGGAAGAAACTGTTCCTGAATCACTGAGTGTGTGTCTTCAGGCTCCTGTACCGCCTCCCTGATGGCAGAGGTGAAGAAGCTGTTCCTGAATCACTGAGTGTGTGTGTCTTCAGGCTCCTGTACTGCCACCCTGATGGCAGAGCGGAAGAAGTTGTTCCTGAATCACTGCGTGTGTGTCTTCATGCTCCTGTACCTCCTCCCTGATGGCAGAGGGGAAGAAGTTGTTCCTGAATCGTTGAGTGTGTGTCTTCAGGATCCCGAACCTCCTCGCTGATGGCAGAGGGGAAGAAGCCGTTTCGGAATCGTTGAGTGTGTGTCTTCAGGCTCCCATAACTCCTCCCTGATGGCAGAGGGGAAGAAGCCGTTCCTGAATCATTGAGTGTGAGTCTTCAGTCTCCCGTACCTCCTCCCTGATGGCAGAGGGGAAGAAGCCGTTCCGGAATGGTTGAGTGTGTGTCTTCAGGCTCTCGTACCTCCTCCCTGATGGCAGAGGGGAGGAAGCCGTTCCGGAATCGTTGAGTGTGTGTCTTCAGGCTCCTGTACCTCCTCCCTGATGGCAGAGGGGAAGAAGCCGTTCCGGAATCGTTGAGTGCGTGTCTTCAGGCTCCCGTACCACCTCCCTGACGGTATAGGGGAAGAAGCCGTTCCGGAATCGCTGAGTGTGTGTCTTCAGGCTCCTGTACCACATCCCTGATGGCAGAGGGGAAGAATCTGTTTCTGAATCATTGAGTGTGTGAGTCTTCAGGCTCCCGTACCTCCTCCCTGATGGCAGAGGGGAAGAAGCCGTTCCGGAATCGTTGAGTGTGTGTCTTCAGGCTCCCATAACTCCTCCCTGATGGCAGAGGGGAAGAAGCCGTTCCTGAATCATAGAGTGTGAGTCTTCAGGCTCCCGTACCTCCTCCCTGATGGCAGAGCGGAAGAAGCCGTTCCGGAATCGTGGAGTGTTTGTCTTCGGGCTCCTGTACCTCCTCCCTGATGGCAGAGGGGAAGAAGCCGTTCCGGAATCGTTGAGTGCGTGTCTTCAGGCTCCTGTACCTCCTCCCTGATGGCAGAGGGGAAGAAGCCGTTCCGGAATCGTTGAGTGTGTGTCTTCAGGCTCCTGTACCTCCTCCCTGATGGCAGAGGGGAGGAAGCCGTTCCGGAATCGTTGAGTGTGTGTCTTCAGGCTCCTGTACCTCCTCCCTGATGGCAGAGGGGAGGAAGCCGTTCCGGAATCGTTGAGTGTGTGTCTTCAGGCTCCTGTACCTCCTCCCTGATGACAGAGGGGAAGAAGCCGTTCCGGAATCGTTGAGTGCGTGTCTTCAGGCTCCCGTACCACCTCCCTGACGGTATAGGGGAAGAAGCTGTTCCTGAATCGTTGAGTGTCTTCAGGCTCCTGTACCTCCTCCCTGATGGCAGAGGGGAAGAAACTGTTCCTGAATCATTGAATGTGTGTCTTCAGGCTCCTGTACCACATCCCTGATGGCAGAGGGGAAGAAACTGTTCCTGAATCATTGAGTGTTTTTCTTCAGGCTCTCGTACCTCCTCCCTGATGGCAGAGGGGAAGAAGCCGTTCCGGAATCGTTGAGTATGTGTCTTCAGGCTCTCGTACCTCCTCCCTGCTGGCAGAGGGGAAGAAGCCGTTCCGGAATCGTTGAGTGTGTGTCTTCAGGCTCCTGTACCTCCTCCCTGATGGCAGAGGGGAAGAAGCTGTTCCTGAATCACTGAGTGTGTCTGTCTTCAGGCTCCTGTACTGCCACCCTGATGGCAGAGCGGAAGAAGGTGTTCCTGAATCACTGCGTGTGTGTCTTCATGCTCCTGTACCTCCTCCCTGATGGCAGAGGGGAAGAAGTTGTTCCTGAATCGTTGAGTGTGTGTCTTCAGGATCCCGAACCTCCTCGCTGATGGCAGAGGGGAAGAAGCCGTTTCGGAATCGTTGAGTGTGTGTCTTCAGGCTCCCATAACTCCTCCCTGATGGCAGAGGGGAAGAAGCCGTTCCTGAATCATTGAGTGTGAGTCTTCAGGCTCCCGTACCTCCTCCCTGATGGCAGAGGGGAAGAAGCCGTTCCGGAATCGTTGAGTGTGTGTCTTCAGGCTCCCGTACCTCCTCCCTGATGGCAGAGGGGAAGAAGCCGTTCCGGAATCGTTGAGTGCGTGTCTTCAGGCTCCCGTACCACCTCCCTGACGGTATAGGGGAAGAAGCCGTTCCGGAATCGTTGAGTGTGTGTCTTCAGGCTCCTGTACCACATCCCTGATGGCAGAGGGGAAGAAACTGTTCCTGAATCATTGAGTGTGTGTCTTCAGGCTCCTGTACCACATCCCTGATGGCAGAGGGGAAGAAATTGTTCCTGAATCATTGAGTGTGTGACTTCAGGCTCCTGTACCACATCCCTGATGGCAGAGGGGAAGAAACTGTCCCTGAATCACTGAGTGTGTGTCTTCAGGCTCCCATAACTCCTCCCTGATGGCAGAGGGGAAGAAGCCGTTCCGGAATCGTTGAGTGCGTGTCTTCAGGCTCCTGTACCTCCTCCCTGATGGCAGAGGGGAAGAAGCCGTTCCGGAATCGTTGAGTGCGTGTCTTCAGGCTCCCGTACCACCTCCCTGACGGTATAGGGGAAGAAGCTGTTCCTGAATCGTTGAGTGCGTGTCTTCAGGCTCCCGTACCACCTCCCTGACGGTATAGGGGAAGAAGCTGTTCCTGAATCGTTGAGTGTCTTCAGGCTCCTGTACCTCCTCCCTGATGGCAGAGGGGAAGAAACTGTTCCTGAATCATTGAATGTGTGTCTTCAGGCTCCTGTACCACATCCCTGATGGCAGAGGGGAAGAAACTGTTCCTGAATCATTGAGTGTTTTTCTTCAGGCTCTCGTACCTCCTCCCTGATGGCAGAGGGGAAGAAGCCGTTCCGGAATCGTTGAGTATGTGTCTTCAGGCTCTCGTACCTCCTCCCTGCTGGCAGAGGGGAAGAAGCCGTTCCGGAATCGTTGAGTGTGTGTCTTCAGGCTCCTGTACCTCCTCCCTGATGGCAGAGGGGAAGAAGCTGTTCCTGAATCACTGAGTGTGTCTGTCTTCAGGCTCCTGTACTGCCACCCTGATGGCAGAGCGGAAGAAGGTGTTCCTGAATCACTGCGTGTGTGTCTTCAGGCTCCTGTACCTCCTCCCTGATGACAGAGGGGAAGAAGCCGTTCCGGAATCGTTGAGTGCGTGTCTTCAGGCTCCCGTACCACCTCCCTGACGGTATAGGGGAAGAAGCTGTTCCTGAATCGTTGAGTGTCTTCAGGCTCCTGTACCTCCTCCCTGATGGCAGAGGGGAAGAAACTGTTCCTGAATCATTGAATGTGTGTCTTCAGGCTCCTGTACCACATCCCTGATGGCAGAGGGGAAGAAACTGTTCCTGAATCATTGAGTGTTTTTCTTCAGGCTCTCGTACCTCCTCCCTGATGGCAGAGGGGAAGAAGCCGTTCCGGAATCGTTGAGTATGTGTCTTCAGGCTCTCGTACCTCCTCCCTGCTGGCAGAGGGGAAGAAGCCGTTCCGGAATCGTTGAGTGTGTGTCTTCAGGCTCCTGTACCTCCTCCCTGATGGCAGAGGGGAAGAAGCTGTTCCTGAATCACTGAGTGTGTCTGTCTTCAGGCTCCTGTACTGCCACCCTGATGGCAGAGCGGAAGAAGGTGTTCCTGAATCACTGCGTGTGTGTCTTCATGCTCCTGTACCTCCTCCCTGATGGCAGAGGGGAAGAAGTTGTTCCTGAATCGTTGAATGTGTGTCTTCAGGATCCCGAACCTCCTCGCTGATGGCAGAGGGGAAGAAGCCGTTTCGGAATCGTTGAGTGTGTGTCTTCAGGCTCCTATAACTCCTCCCTGATGGCAGAGGGGAAGAAGCCGTTCCTGAATCATTGAGTGTGAGTCTTCAGGCTCCCGTACCTCCTCCCTGATGGCAGAGGGGAAGAAGCCGTTCCGGAATCGTTGAGTGCGTGTCTTCAGGCTCCTGTACTTCCTCCCTGATGGCAGAGGGGAAGAAGCCGTTCCGGAATCGTTGAGTGCGTGTCTTCAGGCTCCCGTACCACCTCCCTGACGGTATAGGGGAAGAAGCTGTTCCTGAATCGTTGAGTGCGTGTCTTCAGGCTCCCGTACCACCTCCCTGACGGTATAGGGGAAGAAGCTGTTCCTGAATCGTTGAGTGTCTTCAGGCTCCTGTACCTCCTCCCTGATGGCAGAGGGGAAGAAACTGTTCCTGAATCATTGAATGTGTGTCTTCAGGCTCCTGTTCCACATCCCTGATGGCAGAGGGGAAGAAACTGTTCCTGAATCATTGAGTGTTTTTCTTCAGGCTCTCGTACCTCCTCCCTGATGGCAGAGGGGAAGAAGCCGTTCCGGAATCGTTGAGTGCGTGTCTTCAGGCTCCTGTACCTCCTCCCTGATGGCAGAGGGGAAGAAGCCGTTCCGGAATCGTTGAGTGTGTGTCTTCAGGCTCCTGTACCTCCTCCCTGATGGCAGAGGGGAAGAAGCCGTTCCGGAATCGTTGAGTGTGTGTCTTCAGGCTCCTGTACCTCCTCCCTGATGGCAGAGGGGAGGAAGCCGTTCCGGAATCGTTGAGTGTGTGTCTTCAGGCTCCTGTACCTCCTCCCTGATGACAGAGGGGAAGAAGCCGTTCCGGAATCGTTGAGTGCGTGTCTTCAGGCTCCCGTACCACCTCCCTGACGGTATAGGGGAAGAAGCTGTTCCTGAATCGTTGAGTGTCTTCAGGCTCCTGTACCTCCTCCCTGATGGCAGAGGGGAAGAAACTGTTCCTGAATCATTGAATGTGTGTCGTCAGGCTCCTGTACCACATCCCTGATGGCAGAGGGGAAGAAACTGTTCCTGAATCATTGAGTGTTTTTCTTCAGGCTCTCGTACCTCCTCCCTGATGGCAGAGGGGAAGAAGCCGTTCCGGAATCGTTGAGTGTGTGTCTTCAGGCTCCTGTACCTCCTCCCTGATGGCAGAGGGGAAGAAGCTGTTCCTGAATCACTGAGTGTGTCTGTCTTCAGGCTCCTGTTCTGCCACCCTGATGGCAGAGCGGAAGAAGGTGTTCCTGAATCACTGCGTGTGTGTCTTCATGCTCCTGTACCTCCTCCCTGATGGCAGAGGGGAAGAAGTTGTTCCTGAATCGTTGAGTGTGTGTCTTCAGGATCCCGAACCTCCTCGCTGATGGCAGAGGGGAAGAAGCCGTTTCGGAATCGTTGAGTGTGTGTCTTCAGGCTCCCATAACTCCTCCCTGATGGCAGAGGGGAAGAAGCCGTTCCTGAATCATTGAGTGTGAGTCTTCAGGCTCCCGTACCTCCTCCCTGATGGCAGAGGGGAAGAAGCCGTTCCGGAATCGTTGAGTGTGTGTCTTCAGGCTCTCGTACCTCCTCCCTGATGGCAGAGGGGAGGAAGCCATTCCGGAATCGTTGAGTGTGTGTCTTCAGTCTCCTGTACCTCCTCCCTGATGGCAGAGGGGAAGAAGCCGTTCCGGAATCGTTGAGTGCGTGTCTTCAGGCTCCCGTACCACCTCCCTGACGGTATAGGGGAAGAAGCCGTTCCGGAATCGTTGAGTGTGTGTCTTCAGGCTCCTGTACCACATCCCTGATGGCAGAGGGGAAGAAACTGTTCCTGAATCATTGAGTGTGTGTCTTCAGGCTCCTGTACCACATCCCTGATGGCAGAGGGGAAGAAATTGTTCCTGAATCATTGAGTGTGTGACTTCAGGCTCCTGTACCACATCCCTGATGGCAGAGGGGAAGAAACTGTCCCTGAATCACTGAGTGTGTGTCTTCAGGCTCCCATAACTCCTCCCTGAAGGCAGAGGGGAAGAAGCCGTTCCGGAATCGTTGAGTGCGTGTCTTCAGGCTCCTGTACCTCCTCCCTGATGGCAGAGGGGAAGAAGCCGTTCCGGAATCGTTGAGTGCGTGTCTTCAGGCTCCCGTACCACCTCCCTGACGGTATAGGGGAAGAAGCTGTTCCTGAATCGTTGAGTGTGTGTCTTCAGGCTCCCGAACCTCCTCGCTGATGGCAGAGGGGAAGAAGCCGTTCCGGAATCGTTGAGTGTGTGTCTTCAGGCTCCCATAACTCCTCCCTGATGGCAGAGGGGAAGAAGCCGTTACGGAATCGTTGAGTGTGTGTCTTCAGGCTCTCGTACCTCCTCCCTGCTGGCAGAGGGGAAGAAGCCGTTCCGGAATCGTTGAGTGTGTGTGTTCAGGCTCCTGTACCTCCTCCCTGATGGCAGAGGGGAAGAAACTGTTCCTGAATCACTGAGTGTGTGTCTTCAGGCTCCTGTACCGCCTCCCTGATGGCAGAGGTGAAGAAGCTGTTCCTGAATCACTGAGTGTGTGTGTCTTCAGGCTCCTGTACTGCCACCCTGATGGCAGAGCGGAAGAAGTTGTTCCTGAATCACTGCGTGTGTGTCTTCATGCTCCTGTACCTCCTCCCTGATGGCAGAGGGGAAGAAGTTGTTCCTGAATCGTTGAGTGTGTGTCTTCAGGATCCCGAACCTCCTCGCTGATGGCAGAGGGGAAGAAGCCGTTTCGGAATCGTTGAGTGTGTGTCTTCAGGCTCCCATAACTCCTCCCTGATGGCAGAGGGGAAGAAGCCGTTCCTGAATCATTGAGTGTGAGTCTTCAGGCTCCCGTACCTCCTCCCTGATGGCAGAGGGGAAGAAGCCGTTCCGGAATCGTTGAGTGTGTGTCTTCAGGCTCCTGTACCTCCTCCCTGATGGCAGAGGGGAAGAAGCCGTTCCGGAATCGTTGAGTGCGTGTCTTCAGGCTGCTGTAACTCCACCCTGATGGCAGAGGGGAAGAAGCTGTTCCTGCATCACTGAGTGTGTGCCTTCGGGCTACTGTACCCCCTCCCTGACGGTAGAGGGGAAGAAGATGTTCCTGAATAGTTGAGTGCGTGTCTTCAGGCTCCCGTACCACCTCCCTGACGGTATAGGGGAAGAAGCTTTTCCTGAATCGTTGAGTGTCTTCAGGCTCCTGTACCGCCTCCCTGATGGCAGAGGGGAAGAAGCTGTTCCTGAATCACTGAGTGTGTATCTTCAGGCTCCTGTACTGCCACCCTGATGGCAGAGGGGAAGAAGTTGTTCCTGAATCACTGCGTGTGTGTCTTCAGGCTCCTGTACCTCCTCCCTGATGGCAGAGGGGAAGAAGCTGTTCCTGAATCGTTGAGTGTGTGTCTTCAGGCTCCCGAACCTCCTCGCTGATGGCAGAGGGGAAGAAGCCGTTCCGGAATCATTGAGTGTGTTTCTTCAGGCTCCCGTACCTCCTCCCTGATGGCAGAGGGGAAGAAGCCGTTCCTGAATCATTGAGTGTGTTTCTTCAGGCTCCCGTACCTCCTCCCTGATGGCAGAGGGGAAGAAGCCGTTCCGGAATCGTTGAGTGTGTGTCTTCAGGCTCCTGTACCTCCTTCCTTATGGCAGAGGGGAAGAAGCTGTTCCTGAATCGCTGAGTCTGTGTCTTCAGGCTCCTATACCTCCTCCCTGATGGCAGAGGGGAAGAAGCTGTTCCTGAATCGCTGAGTGTGTGTCTTCAGGCTCCTGTACCTCCTCCCTGATGGCAGAGGGGAAGAAGCTCTTCCTGAATCGTTGAGTCTGTGTCTTCAGGCTCTTGTACATCCTCCCTGATGGCAGAGCGGAAGAAGCTGTTCCTAAATCGTTGAGTGTGTGTCTTCAGGCTCCTATACCTCCTCCCTGATGGCAGAGGGGAAGAAGCCGTTCCTGAATCGTTTTGTGTGTGTCTTCAGGCTCCCGTACCTCATCCCTGATGGCAGAGGGGAAGAAGCCGTTCCGGAATCGTTGAGTGTGTGTCTTCAGTCTCCCGTACCTCCTCCCTGACGGTATAGGGGAAGAAGCTGTTCCTGAATCGTTGAGTGTCTTCAGGCTCCTGTACCTCCTCCCTGATGGCAGAGGGGAAGAAGCTGTTCCTGAATCACAGAGTGTGTGTCTTCGGGCTCCTGGACCGCCTCCCTGATGGCAGAGGGGAAGAAGCTGTTCCTGAATCACTGAGTGTGTGTGTCTTCAGGCTCCTGTACTGCCACCCTGATGGCAGAGGGGAAGAAGTTGTTCCTGAATCACTGCGTGTGTGTCTTCAGGCTCCTGTACCTCCTCCCTGATGGCAGAGGGGAAGAAGCTGTTCCTGAATCGTTGAGTGTGTGTCTTCAGGATCCCGAACCTCCTCGCTGATGGCAGAGGGGAAGAAGCCGTTCCGGAATCGTTGAGTGTGTGTCTTCAGGCTCCCATAACTCCTCCCTGATGGCAGAGGGGAAGAAGCCGTTCCTGAATCATTGAGTGTGAGTCTTCAGGCTCCCGTACCTCCTCCCTGATGGCAGAGGGGAAGAAGCCGTTCCGGAATCGTTCAGTGTGTGTCTTCAGGCTCTCGTACCTCCTCCCTGATGGCAGAGGGGAGGAAGCCATTCCGGAATCGTTGAGTGTGTGTCTTCAGGCTCCTGTACCTCCTCCCTGATGGCAGAGGGGAAGAAGCCGTTCCGGAATCGTTGAGTGCGTGTCTTCAGGCTCCCGTAGCACCTCCCTGACGGTATAGGGGAAGAAGCTGTTCCTGAATCGTTGAGTGTCTTCAGGCTCCTGTACCACATCCCTGATGGCAGAGGGGAAGAAACTGTCCCTTAATCACTGAGTGTGTGTCTTCAGTCTCCTGTACCGCCTCCCTGATGGCAGAGGGGAAGAAGCTGTTCCTGAATCACTGAGTGTGTGTCTTCAGGCTCCTGTACCTCCTCCCTGATGGCAGAGGGGAAGATGCTGTTCCTGAATCGTTGAGTGTGTGTCTTCAGGCTCCCGAACCTCCTCGCTGATGGCAGAGGGGAAGAAGCCGTTCCGGAATCGTTGAGTGTGTGTATTCAGGCTCCCATAACTCCTCCCTGATGGCAGAGGGGAAGAAGCCGTTACGGAACCGTTGAGTGTGTGTCTTCAGGCTCTCGTACCTCCTCCCTGCTGGCAGAGGGGAAGAAGCCGTTCCGGAATCGTTGAGTGTGTGTATTCAGGCTCCCATAACTCCTCCCTGATGGCAGAGGGGAAGAAGCCGTTACGGAATCGTTAAGTGTGTGTCTTCAGGCTCCCATAACTCCTCCCTGAATACAGAGGGGAAGAAGCCGTTCCGGAATCGTTGAGTGCGTGTCTTCAGGCTCCCGTACCACCTCCCTGACGGTATAGGGGAAGAAGCTGTTCCTGAATCGTTGAGTGTCTTCAGGCTCCTGTACCACATCCCTGATGGCAGAGGGGAAGAAACTGTTCCTGAATCATTGAGTGTGTGTCTTCAGGCTCCTGTACCGCCTCCCTGATGGCAGAGGGGAAGAAGCTGTTCCTGAAACACTGAGTGTGTGTCTTCAGGCTCCTCTACTGCCACCTTGATGGCAGAGGGGAAGAAGTTGTTCCTGAATCACTGCATGTGAGTCTTCAGGCTCCCGAACCTCCTCGCTGATGGCAGAGGGGAAGAAACCGTTCCAGAATCGTTGAGTGTGTGTCTTCAGGCTCCCATAACTCCACCCTGAATACAGAGGGGAAGAAGCCGTTCCTGAATCGTTGAGTGTTTGTCTTCAGCCTCCCGTACCTCCTCCCTGATGGCAGAGGGGAAGAAGCCGTTCCGGAATCGTTGAGTGTGTGTCTTCAGGCTCTCGTACCTCCTCCCTGATGGCAGAGGGGAAGAAGCCGTTCCGGAATTGTTGAGTGTGTGTCTTCAGGCTCCTGTACCTCCTCCCTGATGGCAGAGGGGAAGAAACCGTTCCGGAATCGTTGACTGCGTGTCTTCAGGCTCCTGTAACTCCACCCTGATGGCAGAGGGGAAGAAGCCGTTCCGGAATCGTTGAGTGTGTGTCTTCAGGCTCCTGTACCTCCTCCCTGATGGCAGAGGGGAAGAAGCCGTTCCGGAATCGTTGAGTGCGTGTCTTCAGGCTCCTGTAACTCCACCCTGATGGCAGAGGGGAAGAAGCTGTTCCTGAATCACTGCGTGTGTGTATTCAGGCTCCTGTACCGCCTCCCTGATGGCAGAGGGGAAGAAGCTGTTCCTGAATCGTTGAGTGTGTGTCTTCGGGCTCCTGTACCTCCTCCCTGATGGCAGAGGGGAAGAAACTGTTCCTGAATCACTGAGTGTGTGTCTTCAGGCTCCTGTACCGCCTCCCTGATGGCAGAGGGGAAGAAGCTGTTCCTGAATCACTGAGTGTGTATCTTCAGGCTCCTGTACTGCCACCCTGATGGCAGAGGGGAAGAAGTTGTTCCTGAATCACTGCGTGTGTGTCTTCAGGCTCCTGTACCTCCTCCCTGACGGTAGAGGGGAAGAAGATGTTCCTGAATAGTTGAGTGTGTGTCTTCAGGCTCCCATAACTCCTCCCTGATGGCAGAGGGGAAGAAGCCGTTCCTGAATCATTGAGTGTGAGTCTTCAGGCTCCCGTACCTCCTCCCTGATGGCAGAGGGGAAGAAGCCGTTCCGGAATCGTTGAGTGTGTGTCTTCAGGCTCGCGTACCTCCTCCCTGATGGCAGAGGGGAGGAAGCCGTTCCGGAATTGTTGAGTGTGTGTCTTCAGGCTCCTGTACCTCCTCCCTGATGGCAGAGGGGAAGAAGCCGTTCCGGAATAGTTGAGTGCGTGTCTTCAGGCTCCCGTACCACCTCCCTGACGGTATAGGGGAAGAAGCTGTTCCTGAATCGTTGAGTGTCTTCAGGCTCCTGTACCGCCTCCCTGATGGCAGAGGGGAAGAAGCTGTTCCTGAATCACTGAGTGTGTATCTTCAGGCTCCTGTACTGCCACCCTGATGGCAGAGGGGAAGAAGTTGTTCCTGAATCACTGTGTGTGTGTCTTCAGGCTCCTGTACCTCCTCCCTGATGGCAGAGGGGAAGAAGCTGTTCCTGAATCGTTGAGTGTGTGTCTTCAGGCTCCCGAACCTCCTCGCTGATGGCAGAGGGGAAGAAGCCGTTCCGGAATCGTTGAGTGTGTTTCTTCAGGCTCCCGTACCTCCTCCCTGATGGCAGAGGGGAAGAAGCCGTTCCTGAATCATTGAGTGTGTTTCTTCAGGCTCCCGTACCTCCTCCCTGATGGCAGAGGGGAAGAAGCCGTTCCGGAATCTTTGAGTGTGTGTCTTCAGGCTCCTGTACCTCCTTCCTTATGGCAGAGGGGAAGAAGCTGTTCCTGAATCGCTGAGTCTGTGTCTTCAGGCTCCTATACCTCCTCCCTGATGGCAGAGGGGAAGAAGCTGTTCCTGAATCGCTGAGTGTGTGTCTTCAGGCTCCTGTACCTCCTCCCTGATGGCAGAGGGGAAGAAGCTCTTCCTGAATCGTTGAGTGTGTGTCTTCAGGCTCTTGTACATCCTCCCTGATGGCAGAGCGGAAGAAGCTGTTCCTAAATCGTTGAGTGTGTGTCTTCAGGCTCCTATACCTCCTCCCTGATGGCAGAGGGGAAGAAGCCGTTCCTGAATCGTTTTGTGTGTGTCTTCAGGCTCCCGTACCTCATCCCTGATGGCAGAGGGGAAGAAGCCGTTCCGGAATCGTTGAGTGTGTGTCTTCAGTCTCCCGTACCTCCTCCCTGACGGTATAGGGGAAGAAGCTGTTCCTGAATCGTTGAGTGTCTTCAGGCTCCTGTACCTCCTCCCTGATGGCAGAGGGGAAGAAGCTGTTCCTGAATCACAGAGTGTTTGTCTTCGGGCTCCTGGACCGCCTCCCTGATGGCAGAGGGGAAGAAGCTGTTCCTGAATCACTGAGTGTGTGTGTCTTCAGGCTCCTGTACTGCCACCCTGATGGCAGAGGGGAAGAAGTTGTTCCTGAATCACTGCGTGTGTGTCTTCAGGCTCCTGTACCTCCTCCCTGATGGCAGAGGGGAAGAAGCTGTTCCTGAATCGTTGAGTGTGTGTCATCAGGATCCCGAACCTCCTCGCTGATGGCAGAGGGGAAGAAGCCGTTCCGGAATCGCTGAGTGTGTGTCTTCAGGCTCCCATAACTCCTCCCTGATGGCAGAGGGGAAGAAGCCGTTCCTGAATCATTGAGTGTGAGTCTTCAGGCTCCCGTACCTCCTCCCTGATGGCAGAGGGGAAGAAGCCGTTCCGGAATCGTTCAGTGTGTGTCTTCAGGCTCTCGTACCTCCTCCCTGATGGCAGAGGGGAGGAAGCCATTCCGGAATCGTTGAGTGTGTGTCTTCAGGCTCCTGTATCTCCTCCCTGATGGCAGAGGGGAAGAAGCCGTTCCGGAATCGTTGAGTGCGTGTCTTCAGGCTCCCGTAGCACCTCCCTGACGGTATAGGGGAAGAAGCTGTTCCTGAATCGTTGAGTGTCTTCAGGCTCCTGTACCACATCCCTGATGGCAGAGGGGAAGAAACTGTTCCTGAATCATTGAGTGTGTGTCTTCAGGCTCCTGTACCACATCCCTGATGGCAGAGGGGAAGAAACTGTTCCTTAATCACTGAGTGTGTGTCTTCAGTCTCCTGTACCGCCTCCCTGATGGCAGAGGGGAAGAAGCTGTTCCTGAATCACTGAGTGTGTGTCTTCAGGCTCCTGTACCTCCTCCCTGATGGCAGAGGGGAAGATGCTGTTCCTGAATCGTTGAGAGTGTGTCTTCAGGCTCCCGAACCTCCTCGCTGATGGCAGAGGGGAAGAAGCCGTTCCGGAATCGTTGAGTGTGTGTATTCAGGCTCCCATAACTCCTCCCTGATGGCAGAGGGGAAGAAGCCGTTACGGAATCGTTGAGTGTGTGTCTTCAGGCTCTCGTACCTCCTCCCTGCTGGCAGAGGGGAAGAAGCCGTTCCGGAATCGTTGAGTGTGTGTGTTGAGGCTCCTGTAACTCCTCCCTGATGGCAGAGGGGAAGAAACTGTTCCTGAATCACTGAGTGTGTGTCTTCAGGCTCCTGTACCGCCTCCCTGATGGCAAAGGGGAAGAAGCCGTTCCGGAATCGTTGAGTGTGTGTCTTCAGGCTCCTGTACCTCCTCCCTGATGGCAGAGGGGAGGAAGCCGTTCCGGAATCGTTGAGTGTGTGTCTTCAGGCTCCTGTACCTCCTCCCTGATGGCAGAGGGGAGGAAGCCGTTCCGGAATCGTTGAGTGTGTGTCTTCAGGCTCCTGTACCTCCTCCCTGATGACAGAGGGGAAGAAGCCGTTCCGGAATCGTTGAGTGCGTGTCTTCAGGCTCCCGTACCACCTCCCTGACGGTATAGGGGAAGAAGCCGTTCCGGAATCGTTGAGTGTGTGTCTTCAGGCTCCTGTACCACATCCCTGATGGCAGAGGGGAAGAAACTGTTCCTGAATCATTGAGTGTGTGTCTTCAGGCTCCTGTACCACATCCCTGATGGCAGAGGGGAAGAAACTGTTCCTGAATCATTGAGTGTGTGACTTCAGGCTCCTGTACCACATCCCTGATGGCAGAGGGGAAGAAACTGTCCCTGAATCACTGAGTGTGTGTCTTCAGGCTCCCATAACTCCTCCCTGATGGCAGAGGGGAAGAAGCCGTTCCGGAATCGTTGAGTGCGTGTCTTCAGGCTCCTGTACCTCCTCCCTGATGGCAGAGGGGAAGAAGCCGTTCCGGAATCGTTGAGTGCGTGTCTTCAGGCTCCCGTACCACCTCCCTGACGGTATAGGGGAAGAAGCTGTTCCTGAATCGTTGAGTGTGTGTCTTCAGGCTCCCGAACCTCCTCGCTGATGGCAGAGGGGAAGAAGCCGTTCCGGAATCGTAGAGTGTGTGTCTTCAGGCTCCCATAACTCCTCCCTGATGGCAGAGGGGAAGAAGCCGTTACGGAATCGTTGAGTGTGTGTCTTCAGGCTCTCGTTCCTCCTCCCTGCTGGCAGAGGGGAAGAAGCCGTTCCGGAATCGTTGAGTGTGTGTGTTCAGGCTCCTGTACCTCCTCCCTGATGGCAGAGGGGAAGAAACTGTTCCTGAATCACTGAGTGTGTGTCTTCAGGCTCCTGTACCGCCTCCCTGATGGCAGAGGTGAAGAAGCTGTTCCTGAATCACTGAGTGTGTGTGTCTTCAGGCTCCTGTACTGCCACCCTGATGGCAGAGCGGAAGAAGTTGTTCCTGAATCACTGCGTGTGTGTATTCATGCTCCTGTACCTCCTCCCTGATGGCAGAGGGGAAGAAGCCGTTCCGGAATGGTTGAGTGTGTGTCTTCAGGCTCTCGTACCTCCTCCTTGATGGCAGAGGGGAGGAAGCCGTTCCGGAATCGTTGAGTGTGTGTCTTCAGGCTCCTGTACCTCCTCCCTGATGGCAGAGGGGAAGAAGCCGTTCCGGAATCGTTGAGTGCGTGTCTTCAGGCTCCCGTACCACCTCCCTGACGGTATAGGGGAAGAAGCCGTTCCGGAATCGCTGAGTGTGTGTCTTCAGGCTCCTGTACCACATCCCTGATGGCAGAGGGGAAGAAACTGTTTCTGAATCATTGAGTGTGTGAGTCTTCAGGCTCCCGTACCTCCTCCCTGATGGCAGAGGGGAAGAAGCCGTTCCGGAATCGTTGAGTGTGTGTCTTCAGGCTCCCATAACTCCTCCCTGATAGCAGAGGGTAAGAAGCCGTTCCTGAATCATAGAGTGTGAGTCTTCAGGCTCCCGTACCTCCTCCCTGATGGCAGAGCGGAAGAAGCCGTTCCGGAATCGTGGAGTGTGTGTCTTCGGGCTCCTGTACCTCCTCCCTGATGGCAGAGGGGAAGAAGCCGTTCCGGAATCGTTGAGTGCGTGTCTTCAGGCTCCTGTACCTCCTCCCTGATGGCAAAGGGGAAGAAGCCGTTCCGGAATCGTTGAGTGTGTGTCTTCAGGCTCCTGTACCTCCTCCCTGATGGCAGAGGGGAGGAAGCCGTTCCGGAATCGTTGAGTGTGTGTCTTCAGGCTCCTGTACCTCCTCCCTGATGGCAGAGGGGAGGAAGCCGTTCCGGAATCGTTGAGTGTGTGTCTTCAGGCTCCTGTACCTCCTCCCTGATGACAGAGGGGAAGAAGCCGTTCCGGAATCGTTGAGTGCGTGTCTTCAGGCTCCCGTACCACCTGCCTGACGGTATAGGGGAAGAAGCTGTTCCTGAATCGTTGAGTGTCTTCAGTCTCCTGTACCTCCTCCCTGATGGCAGAGGGGAAGAAACTGTTCCTGAATCATTGAGTGTGTTTCTTCAGGCTCTCGTACCTCCTCCCTGATGGCAGAGGGGAAGAAGCCGTTCCGGAATCGTTGAGTGTGTGTCTTCAGGCTCTCTTACCTCCTCCCTGCTGGCAGAGGGGAAGAAGCCGTTCCGGAATCGTTGAGTGTGTGTCTTCAGGCTCCTGTACCTCCTCCCTGATGGCAGAGGGGAAGAAGCTGTTCCTGAATCACTGAGTGTGTGTGTCTTCAGGCTCCTGTACTGCCACCCTGATGGCAGAGCGGAAGAAGGTGTTCCTGAATCACTGCGTGTGTGTCTTCATGCTCCTGTACCTCCTCCCTGATGGCAGAGGGGAAGAAGTTGTTCCTGAATCGTTGAGTGTGTGTCTTCAGGATCCCGAACCTCCTCGCTGATGGCAGAGGGGAAGAAGCCGTTCCTGAATCATAGAGTGTGTGTCTTCAGGCTCCCATAACTCCTCCCTGATGGCAGAGGGGAAGAAGCCGTTCCTGAATCATTGAGTGTGAGTCTTCAGGCTCCCGTACCTCCTCCCTGATGGCAGAGGGGAAGAAGCCGTTCCGGAATCGTTGACTGTGTGTCTTCAGGATCTCGTACCTCCTCCCTGATGGCAGAGGGGAGGAAGCCATTCCGGAATCGTTGAGTGTGTGTCTTCAGGCTCCTGTACCTCCTCCCTGATGGCAGAGGGGAAGAAGCCGTTCCGGAATCGTTGAGTGCGTGTCTTCAGGCTCCCGTACCACCTCCCTGATGGTATAGGGGAAGAAGCCGTTCCGGAATCGTTGAGTGCGTGTCTTCAGGCTCCCGTACCACCTCCCTGACGGTATAGGGGACGAAGCCGTTCCGGAATCATTGAGTGTGTGTCTTCAGGCTCCTGTACCACATCCCTGATGGCAGAGGGGAAGAAACTGTTCCTGAATCATTGAGTGTGTGTCTTCAGGCTCCTGTACCACATCCCTGATGGCAGAGGGGAAGAAACTGTTCCTGAATCATTGAGTGTGTGACTTCAGGCTCCTGTACCACATCCCTGATGGCAGAGGGGACGAAACTGTCCCTGAATCACTGAGTGTGTGTCTTCAGGCTCCCATAACTCCTCCCTGATGGCAGAGGGGAAGAAGCCGTTCCGGAATCGTTGAGTGCGTGTCTTCAGGCTCCTGTACCTCCTCCCTAATGGCAGAGGGGAAGAAGCCGTTCCGGAATCGTTGAGTGTGTGTCTTCAGGCTCCTGTACCTCCTCCCTGATGGCAGAGGGGAAGAAACTGTTCCTGAATCACTGAGTGTGTTTCTTCAGGCTCCTGTACCGCCTCCCTGATGGCAGAGGTGAAGAAGCTGTTCCTGAATCACTGACTGTGTGTGTCTTCAGGCTCCTGTACTGCCACCCTGATGGCAGAGCGGAAGAAGTTGTTCCTGAATCACTGCGTGTGTGTCTTCATGCTCCTGTACCTCCTCCCTGATGGCAGAGGGGAAGAAGTTGTTCCTGAATCGTTGAGTGTGTGTCTTCAGGATCCCGAACCTCCTCGCTGATGGCAGAGGGGAAGAAGCCGTTTCGGAATCGTTGAGTGTGTGTCTTCAGGCTCCCATAACTCCTCCCTGATGGCAGAGGGGAAGAAGCCGTTCCTGAATCATTGAGTGTGAGTCTTCAGGCTCCCGTAACTCCTCCCTGATGGCAGAGGGGAAGAAGCCGTTCCGGAATCGTTGAGTGTGTGTCTTCAGGCTCTCGTACCTCCTCCCTGATGGCAGAGGGGAGGAAGCCGTTCCGGAATCGTTGAGTGTGTGTCTTCAGGCTCCTGTACCTCCTCCCTGATGGCAGAGGGGAAGAAGCCGTTCCGGAATCGTTGAGTGCGTGTCTTCAGGCTCCCGTACCACCTCCCTGACGGTATAGGGGAAGAAGCCGTTCCGGAATCGCTGAGTGTGTGTCTTCAGGCTCCTGTACCACATCCCTGATGGCAGAGGGGAAGAAGTTGTTCCTGAATCGTTGAGTGTGTGTCTTCAGGATCCCGAACCTCCTCGCTGATGGCAGAGGGGAAGAAGCCGTTCCTGAATCATAGAGTGTGTGTCTTCAGGCTCCCATAACTCCTCCCTGATGGCAGAGGGGAAGAAGCCGTTCCTGAATCATTGAGTGTGAGTCTTCAGGCTCCCGTACCTCCTCCCTGATGGCAGAGGGGAAGAAGCCGTTCCGGAATCGTTGAGTGTGTGTCTTCAGGATCTCGTACCTCCTCCCTGATGGCAGAGGGGAGGAAGCCATTCCGGAATCGTTGAGTGTGTGTCTTCAGGCTCCTGTACCTCCTCCCTGATGGCAGAGGGGAAGAAGCCGTTCCGGAATCGTTGAGTGCGTGTCTTCAGGCTCCCGTACCACCTCCCTGACGGTATAGGGGAAGAAGCCGTTCCGGAATCGTTGAGTGCGTGTCTTCAGGCTCCCGTACCACCTCCCTGACGGTATAGGGGACGAAGCCGTTCCGGAATCATTGAGTGTGTGTCTTCAGGCTCCTGTACCACATCCCTGATGGCAGAGGGGAAGAAACTGTTCCTGAATCATTGAGTGTGTGTCTTCAGGCTCCTGTACCACATCCCTGATGGCAGAGGGGAAGAAACTGTTCCTGAATCATTGAGTGTGTGACTTCAGGCTCCTGTACCACATCCCTGATGGCAGAGGGGACGAAACTGTCCCTGAATCACTGA
The DNA here is from genome assembly GCF_030144855.1 of Hypanus sabinus. Classification (NCBI taxonomy): domain Eukaryota; kingdom Metazoa; phylum Chordata; class Chondrichthyes; order Myliobatiformes; family Dasyatidae; genus Hypanus; species Hypanus sabinus. The sequence continues at coordinate 292,569 of NW_026779026.1, forward strand.
GTGTGTGTCTTCAGGCTCCCATAACTCCTCCCTGATGGCAGAGGGGAAGAAGCCGTTCCGGAATCGTTGAGTGCGTGTCTTCAGGCTCCTGTACCTCCTCCCTGATGGCAGAGGGGAAGAAGCCGTTCCGGAATCGTTGAGTGTGTGTCTTCAGGCTCCTGTACCTCCTCCCTGATGGCAGAGGGGAAGAAACTGTTCCTGAATCACTGAGTGTGTTTCTTCAGGCTCCTTTACCGCCTCCCTGATGGCAGAGGTGAAGAAGCTGTTCCTGAATCACTGACTGTGTGTGTCTTCAGGCTCCTGTACTGCCACCCTGATGGCAGAGCGGAAGAAGTTGTTCCTGAATCACTGCGTGTGTGTCTTCATGCTCCTGTACCTCCTCCCTGATGGCAGAGGGGAAGAAGTTGTTCCTGAATCGTTGAGTGTGTGTCTTCAGGATCCCGAACCTCCTCGCTGATGGCAGAGGGGAAGAAGCCGTTTCGGAATCGTTGAGTGTGTGTCTTCAGGCTCCCATAACTCCTCCCTGATGGCAGAGGGGAAGAAGCCGTTCCTGAATCATTGAGTGTGAGTCTTCAGGCTCCCGTAACTCCTCCCTGATGGCAGAGGGGAAGAAGCCGTCCCGGAATCGTTGAGTGTGTGTCTTCAGGCTCTCGTACCTCCTCCCTGATGGCAGAGGGGAGGAAGCCGTTCCGGAATCGTTGAGTGTGTGTCTTCAGGCTCCTGTACCTCCTCCCTGATGGCAGAGGGGAAGAAGCCGTTCCGGAATCGTTGAGTGCGTGTCTTCAGGCTCCCGTACCACCTCCCTGACGGTATAGGGGAAGAAGCCGTTCCGGAATCGCTGAGTGTGTGTCTTCAGGCTCCTGTACCACATCCCTGATGGCAGAGGGGAAGAAACTGTTTCTGAATCATTGAGTGTGTGAGTCTTCAGGCTCCCGTACCTCCTCCCTGATGGCAGAGGGGAAGAAGCCGTTCCGGAATCGTTGAGTGTGTGTCTTCAGGCTCCCATAACTCCTCCCTGATGGCAGAGGGGAAGAAGCCGTTCCTGAATCATAGAGTGTGAGTCTTCAGGCTCCCGTACCTCCTCCCTGAAGGCAGAGGGGAAGAAGCCGTTCCGGAATCGTTGAGTGCGTGTCTTCAGGCTCCTGTACCTCCTCCCTGATGGCAGAGGGGAAGAAGCCGTTCCGGAATCGTTGAGTGTGTGTCTTCAGGCTCCTGTACCTCCTCCCTGATGGCAGAGGGGAGGAAGCCGTTCCGGAATCGTTGAGTGTGTGTCTTCAGGCTCCTGTACCTCCTCCCTGATGGCAGAGGGGAGGAAGCCATTCCGGAATCGTTGAGTGTGTGTCTTCAGGCTCCTGTACCTCCTCCCTGATGACAGAGGGGAAGAAGCCGTTCCGGAATCGTTGAGTGCGTGTCTTCAGGCTCCCGTACCACCTCCCTGACGGTATAGGGGAAAAAGCTGTTCCTGAATCGTTGAGTGTCTTCAGGCTCCTGTACCTCCTCCCTGATGGCAGAGGGGAAGAAACTGTTCCTTAATCATTGAATGTGTGTCTTCAGGCTCCTGTACCACATCCCTGATGGCAGAGGGGAAGAAACTGTTCCTGAATCATTGAGTGTGTTTCTTCAGGCTCTCGTACCTCCTCCCTGATGGCAGAGGGGAAGAAGCCGTTCCGGAATCGTTGAGTATGAGTCTTCAGGCTCTCGTACCTCCTCCCTGCTGGCAGAGGGGAAGAAGCCGTTCCGGAATCGTTGAGTGTGTGTCTTCAGGCTCCTGTACCTCCTCCCTGATGGCAGAGGGGAAGAAGCTGTTCCTGAATCACTGAGTGTGTGTGTCTTCAGGCTCCTGTACTGCCACCCTGATGGCAGAGCGGAAGAAGGTGTTCCTGAATCACTGCGTGTGTGTCTTCATGCTCCTGTACCTCCTCCCTGATGGCAGAGGTGAAGAAGTTGTTCCTGAATCGTTGAGTGTGTGTCTTCAGGATCCCGAACCTCCTCGCTGATGGCAGAGGGGAAGAAGCCGTTTCGGAATCGTTGAGTGTGTGTCTTCAGGCTCCCATAACTCCTCCCTGATGGCAGAGGGGAAGAAGCCGTTCCTGAATCATTGAGTGTGAGTCTTCAGGCTCCCGTACCTCCTCCCTGATGGCAGAGGGGAAGAAGCCGTTCCGAAATCGTTGAGTGTGTGTCTTCAGGCTCTCGTACCTCCTCCCTGATGGCAGAGGGGAGGAAGCCATTCCGGAATCGTTGAGTGTGTGTCTTCAGGCTCCTGTACCTCCTCCCTGATGGCAGAGGGGAAGAAGCCGTTCCGGAATCGTTGAGTGCGTGTCTTCAGGCTCCCGTACCACCTCCCTGACGGTATAGGGGAAGAAGCCGTTCCGGAATCGTTGAGTGTGTGTCTTCAGGCTCCTGTACCACATCCCTGATGGCAGAGGGGAAGAAACTGTTCCTGAATCATTGAGTGTGTGTCTTCAGGCTCCTGTACCACATCCCTGATGGCAGAGGGGAAGAAACTGTTCCTGAGTCATTGAGTGTGTGACTTCAGGCTCCTGTACCACATCCCTGATGGCAGAGGGGAAGAAACTGTCCCTGAATCACTGAGTGTGTGTCTTCAGGCTCCCATAACTCCTCCCTGATGGCAGAGGGGAAGAAGCCGTTCCGGAATCGTTGAGTGCGTGTCTTCAGGCTCCTGTACCTCCTCCCTGATGGCAGAGGGGAAGAAGCCGTTCCGGAATCGTTGAGTGCGTGTCTTCAGGCTCCCGTACCACCTCTCTCCTCAGAGAGAGAGTGGAACAGAGTGCGAGACCACATGACAACCAGAGAAGGAGAGAGACAGAGGTCGAGAGCGCATGACAACCAGATGGAGAGAGACAGTGCTGAAGCCTGAAGACACGCACTCAACGATTCCGGAACGGCTTCTTCCCCTCTGTCATCAGGGAGGAGGTACAGGAGCCTGAAGACACACACTCAACGATTCCGGTGTTCCTGAATCACTGCGTGTGTGTCTTCATGCTCCTGTACCTCCTCCCTGATGGCAGAGGGGAAGAAGTTGTTCTTGAATCGTTGAGTGTGTGTCTTCAGGATCCCGAACCTCCTCGCTGATGGCAGAGGGGAAGAAGCCGTTTCGGAATCGTTGAGTGTGTGTCTTCAGGCTCCCATAACTCCTCCCTGATGGGTATAGGGGAAGAAGCTGTTCCTGAATCGTTGAGTGTGTGTCTTCAGGCTCCCGAACCTCCTCGCTGATGGCAGAGGGGTAGAAGCCGTTCCGGAATCGTTGAGTGTGTGTCTTCAGGCTCCCATAACTCCTCCCTGATGGCAGAGGGGAAGAAGCCGTTACGGAATCGTTGAGTGTGAGTCTTCAGGCTCTCGTACCTCCTCCCTGCTGGCAGAGGGGAAGAAGCCGTTCCGGAATCGTTGAGTGTGTGTGTTCAGGCTCCTGTACCTCCTCCCTGATGGCAGAGGGGAAGAAACTGTTCCTGAATCACTGAGTGTGTGTCTTCAGGCTCCTGTACCGCCTCCCTGATGGCAGAGGTGAAGAAGCTGTTCCTGAATCACTGAGTGTGTGTGTCTTCAGGCTCCTGTACTGCCACCCTGATGGCAGAGCGGAAGAAGTTGTTCCTGAATCACTGATGTGTGTGTCTTCATGCTCCTGTACCTCCTCCCTGATGGCAGAGGGGAAGAAGTTGTTCCTGAATCGTTGAGTGTGTGTCTTCAGGCTCCCATAACTCCTCCCTGATGGCAGAGGGTAAGAAGCCGTTCCTGAATCATAGAGTGTGAGTCTTCAGGCTCCCGTACCTCCTCCCTGATGGCAGAGCGGAAGAAGCCGTTCCGGAATCGTGGAGTGTGTGTCTTCAGGCTCCTGTACCTCCTCCCTGATGGCAGAGGGGAAGAAGCCGTTCCGGAATCATAGAGTGTGAGTCTTCAGGCTCCTGTACCTCCTCCCTGATGGCAGAGGGGAAGAAGCCGTTCCGGAATCGTTGAGTGCGTGTCTTCAGGCTCCTGTACCTCCTCCCTGATGGCAGAGGGGAAGAAGCAGTTCCGGAATCGTTGAGTGTGTGTCTTCAGGCTCCTGTACCTCCTCCCTGATGGCAGAGGGGAGGAAGCCGTTCCGGAATCGTTGAGTGTGTGTCTTCAGGCTCCTGTACCTCCTCCCTGATGGCAGAGGGGAGGAAGCCATTCCGGAATCGTTGAGTGTGTGTCTTCAGGCTCCTGTACCTCCTCCCTGATGACAGAGGGGAAGAAGCCGTTCCGGAATCGTTGAGTGCGTGTCTTCAGGCTCCCGTACCACCTCCCTGACGGTATAGGGGAAGAAGCTGTTCCTGAATCTTTGAGTGTCTTCAGGCTCCTGTACCTCCTCCCTGATGGCAGAGGGGAAGAAACTGTTCCTGAATCATTGAGTGTGTGTCTTCAAGCTCCTGTACCACATCGCTGATGGCAGAGGGGAAGAAACTGTTCCTGAATCACTGAGTGTGTGTCTTCAGGCTCCTGTACCTCCTCCCTGATGGCAGATGGGAAGAAGCTGTTCCTGAATCACTGAGTGTGTGTGTCTTCAGGCTCCTGTACTGCCACCCTGATGGCAGATTGGAAGAAGGTGTTCCTGAATCACTGCGTGTGTGTCTTCATGCTCCTGTACCTCCTCCCTGATGGCAGAGGGGAAGAAGTTGTTCCTGAATCGTTGAGTGTGTGTCTTCAGGATCCCGAACCTCCTCGCTGATGGCAGAGGGGAAGAAGCCGTTCCTGAATCATTGAGTGTGAGTCTTCAGGCTCCCGTACCTCCTCCCTGATGGCAGAGGGGAAGAAGCCGTTCCGGAATCGTTGAGTGTGTGTCTTCAGGCTCTCGTACCTCCTCCCTGATGGCAGAGGGGAGGAAGCCATTCCGGAATCGTTGAGTGTGTGTCTTCAGGCTCCTGTACCTCCTCCCTGATGGCAGAGGGGAAGAAGCCGTTCCGGAATCGTTGAGTGCGTGTCTTCAGGCTCCCGTACCACCTCCCTGACGGTATAGGGGACGAAGCCGTTCCGGAATCGTTGAGTGTGTGTCTTCAGGCTCCTGTACCACATCCCTGATGGCAGAGGGGAAGAAACTGTTCCTGAATCATTGAGTGTGTGTCTTCAGGCTCCTGTACCACATCCCTGATGGCAGAGGGGAAGAAACTGTTCCTGAATCATTGAGTGTGTGACTTCAGGCTCCTGTACCACATCCCTGATGGCAGAGGGGAAGAAACTGTCCCTGAATCACTGAGTGTGTGTCTTCAGGCTCCCATAACTCCTCCCTGATGGCAGAGGGGAAGAAGCCGTTCCGGAATCGTTGAGTGCGTGTCTTCAGGCTCCTGTACCTCCTCCCTGATGGCAGAGGGGAAGAAGCCGTTCCGGAATCGTTGAGTGCGTGTCTTCAGGCTCCCGTACCACCTCCCTGACGGTATAGGGGAAGAAGCTGTTCCTGAATCGTTGAGTGTCTTCAGGCTCCTGTACCACATCCCTGAAGGCAGAGGGGAAGAAACTGTTCCTGAATCATTGAGTGTGTGTCTTCAGGCTCCTGTACCACATCCCTGATGGCAGAGGGGAAGAAACCGTTCCTGAATCATTGAGTGTGTGTCTTCAGGCTCCTGTACCACATCCCTGATGGCAGAGGGGAAGAAACCATTCCTGAATCATTGAGTGTGTGTCTTCAGGCTCCTGTACCACATCCCTGATGGCAGAGGGGAAGAAACTGTTCCTGAATCACTGAGTGTGTGTCTTCAGGCTCCTGTACCGCCTCCCTGATGGCAGAGGGGAAGAAGCTGTTCCTGAATCACTGAGTGTGTGTCTTCAGGCTCCTGTACCTCCTCCCTGATGGCAGAGGGGAAGAAGCTGTTCCTGAATCGTTGAGTGTGTGTCTTCAGGCTCCCGAACCTCCTCGCTGATGGCAGAGGGGAAGAAGCCGTTCCGGAATCGTTGAGTGTGTGTCTTCAGGCTCCCATAACTCCTACCTGATGGCAGAGGGGAAGAAGCCGTTCCTGAATCATTGAGTGTGTTTCTTCAGGCTCTCGTACCTCCTCCCTGACGGTAGAGGGGAAGAAGCCGTTCCTGCATCGTTGAGTGTGTGTCTTCAGGCTCCTGTACCTCCTCCCTGCTGGCAGAGGGGAAGAAGCCGTTCCTGCATCGTTGAGTGTGTGTCTTCAGGCTCCTGTACCTCCTCCCTGCTGGCAGAGGGGAAGAAGCCGTTCCTGCATCACTGAGTGTGTGTCTTCAGGCTCCTGTACCTCCTCCCTGCTGGCAGAGGGGAAGAAGCTGTTCCTGCATCACTGAGTGTGTGCCTTCGGGCTCCTGTACCCCCTCCCTGACGGTAGAGGGGAAGAAGATGTTCCTGAATCGTTGAGTGTGTGGCTTCGGGCTCCTGTACCTCCTCCCTGACGGCAGAGGAGAAGAAGCTGTTCCTGAATGGCTGAGTGTGTGTCTTCAGGCTCCTGTACCTCCTTACTTATGGCAGAGGGGAAGAAGCTGTTCCTGAATTGCTGAGTCTGTGTCTTCAGGCTCCTATACCTCCTCCCTGATGGCAGAGGGGAAGAAGCTGTTCCTGAATCACTGAGTGTGTGTCTTCAGGCTCCTGTACCTCCTCCCTGATGGCAGAGGGGAAGATGCTGTTCCTGAATCGTTGAGTGTGTGTCTTCAGGCTCCCGAACCTCCTTGCTGATGGCAGAGGGGAAGAAGCCGTTCCGGAATCGTTGAGTGTGTGTCTTCAGGCTCCCATAACTCCTCCCTGATTGCAGAGGGGAAGAAGCCGTTCCTGAATCATTGAGTGTGTTTCTTCAGGCTCCTGTACCTCCTCCCTGATGGCAGAGGGGAAGAAGCCGTTCCGGAATCGTTGAGTGTGTGTCTTCAGGCTCTCGTACCTCCTCCCTGCTGGCAGAGGGGAAGAAGCCGTTCTGGAATCGTTGAGTGTGTGTCTTCAGGCTCCTGTAACTCCTCCCTGATGGCAGAGGGGAAGAAGCTGTTCCTGAATCACTGAGTGTGTGTGTCTTCAGGCTCCTGTACCGCCTCCCTGATGGCAGAGTTGAAGAAGCTGTTCCTGAATCACTGAGTGTGTGTGTCTTCAGGCTCCTGTACTGCCACCCTGATGGCAGAGCGGAAGAAGTTGTTCCTGAATCACTGCGTGTGTGCCTTCATGCTCCTGTACCTCCTCCCTGATGGCAGAGGGGAAGAAGTTGTTCCTGAATCGTTGAGTGTGTGTCTTCAGGATCCCGAAACTCCTCGCTGATGGCAGAGGGGAAGAAGCCGTTTCGGAATCGTTGAGTGTGTGTCTTCAGGCTCCCATACCTCCTCCCTGATGGAAGAGGGGAAGAAGCCGTTCCGGAATCGTTGAGTGTGTGTCTTCAGGCTCTCGTACCTCCTCCCTGATGGCAGAGGGGTGGAAGCCGTTCCGGAATCGTTGAGTGTGTGTCTTCAGGCTCCTGTACCTCCTCCCTGATGGCAGAGGGGAAGAAGCCGTTCCGGAATCGTTGAGTGCGTGTCTTCAGGCTCCCGTACCACCTCCCTGACGGTATAGGGGAAGAAGCCGTTCCGGAATTGCTGAGTGTGTGTCTTCAGGCTCCTGTACCACATCCCTGATGGCAGAGGGGAAGAAACTGTTCCTGAATCATTGAGTGTGTGTCTTCAGGCTCCTGTACCACATCCCTGATGGCAGAGGGGAAGAAACTGTTTCTGAATCATTGAGTGTGTGACTTCAGGCTCCTGTACCACATCCCTGATGGCAGAGGGGAAGAAACTGTTCCTGAATCACTGAGTGTGTGTCTTCAGGCTCCCATAACTCCTCCCTGATGGCAGAGGGGAAGAAGCCGTTCCTGAATCATAGAGTGTGAGTCTTCAGGCTCCCGTACCTCCTCCCTGATGGCAGAGGGGAAGAAGCCGTTCCAGAATCGTTGAGTGTGTGTCTTCAGGCTCTCGTACCTCCTCCCTGATGGCAGAGGGGAGGAAGCCGTTCCGGAATCGTTGAGTGTGTGTCTTCAGGCTCCGGTACCTCCTCCCTGATGGCAGAGGGGAAGAAGCCGTTCCGGAATCGTTGAGTGCGTGTCTTTAGGCTCCCGTACCACCTCCCTGACGGTATAGGGGAAGAAGCTGTTCCTGAATCGTTGAGTGTCTTCAGGCTCCTGTACCACATCCCTGATGGCAGAGGGGAAGAAACTGTTCCTGAATCATTGAGTGTGTGTCTTCAGGCTCCTGTACCACATCCCTGATGGCGGAGGGGAAGAAACTGTTCCTGAATCACTGAGTGTGTGTCTTCAGGGTCCTGTACCGCCTCCCTGATGGCAGAGGGGAAGAAGCTGTTCCTGAATCACTGAGTGTGTGTGTCTTCAGGCTCCTGTACTGCCACCCTGATGGCAGAGCGGAAGAAGTTGTTCCTGAATCACTGCGTGTGTATCTTCATGCTCCTGTACCTCCTCCCTGATGGCAGAGGGGAAGAAGTTGTTCCTGAATCGTTGAGTGTGTGTCTTCAGGATCCCGAACCTCCTCGCTGAAGGCAGAGGGGAAGAAGCCGTTTCGGAATCGTTGAGTGTGTGTCTTCAGGCTCCCATAACTCCTCCCTGATGGCAGAGGGGAAGAAGCCGTTCCTGAATCATTGAGTGTGAGTCTTCAGGCTCCCGTACCTCCTCCCTGATGGCAGAGGGGAAGAAGCCATTCCGGAATCGTTGAGTGTGTGTCTTCAGGCTCTCGTACCTCCTCCCTGATGGCAGAGGGGAGGAAGCCGTTCCGGAATCGTTGAGTGTGTGTCTTCAGGCTCCTGTACCTCCTCCCTGATGGCAGAGGGGAAGAAGCCGTTCCGGAATCATTGAGTGCGTGTCTTCAGGCTCCCGTACCACCTCCCTGACGGTATAGGGGAAGAAGCCGTTCCGGAATCGCTGAGTGTGTGTCTTCAGGCTCCTGTACCACATCCCTGATGGCAGAGTGGAAGAAACTGTTCCTGAATCATTGAGTGTGTGTCTTCAGGCTCCTGTACCACATCCCTGATGGCAGAGGGGAAGAAACCGTTCCTGAATCATTGAGTGTGTGTCTTCAGGCTCCTGTACCACATCCCTGATGGCAGAGGGGAAGAAACTGTTCCTGAATCACTGAGTGTGTGTCTTCAGGCTCCTGTACCGCCTCCCTGATGGCAGAGGGGAAGAAGCTGTTCCTGAATCACTGAGTGTGTGTCTTCAGGCTCCTGTACCCCCTCGCTGACGGTAGAGAGGAAGAAGATGTTCCTGAATCGTTGAGTGTGTGGCTTCGGGCTCCTGTACCTCCTCCCTGACGGCAGAGGAGAAGAAGCTGTTCCTGAATGGCTGAGTGTGTGTCTTCAGGCTCCTGTACCTCCTTACTTATGGCAGAGGGGAAGAAGCTGTTCCTGAATTGCTGAGTCTGTGTCTTCAGGCTCCTATACCTCCTCCCTGATGGCAGAGGGGAAGAAGCTGTTCCTGAATCACTGAGTGTGTGTCTTCAGGCTCCTGTACCTCCTCCCTGATGGCAGAGGGGAAGATGCTGTTCCTGAATCGTTGAGTGTGTGTCTTCAGGCTCCCGAACCTCCTCGCTGATGGCAGAGGGGAAGAAGCCGTTCCGGAATCGTTGAGTGTGTGTCTTCAGGCTCCCATAACTCCTCCCTGATGGCAGAGGGGAAGAAGCCGTTCCGGAATCGTTGAGTGTGTGTCTTCAGGCTCTCGTACCTCCTCCCTGCTGGCAGAGGGGAAGAAGCCGTTCCGGAATCGTTGAGTGTGTGTCTTCAGTCTCCTGTACCTCCTCCCTGATGGCAGAGGGGAAGAAACTGTTCCTGAATCACTGAGTGTGTGTCTTCAGGGTCCTGTACCGCCTCCCTGATGGCAGAGGGGAAGAAGCTGTTCCTGAATCACTGAGTGTGTGTGTCTTCAGGCTCCTGTACTGCCACCCTGATGGCAGAGCAGAAGAAGTTGTTCCTGAATCACTGCGTGTGTGTCTTCATGCTCCTGTACCTCCTCCCTGATGGCAGAGGGGAAGAAGTTGTTCCTGAATCGTTGAGTGTGTCTTGAGGATCCCGAACCTCCTCGCTGAAGGCAGAGGGGAAGAAGCCGTTTCGGAATCGTTGAGTGTGTGTCTTCAGGCTCCCATAACTCCTCCCTGATGGCAGAGGGGAAGAAGCCGTTCCTGAATCATTGAGTGTGAGTCTTCAGGCTCCCGTACCTCCTCCCTGATGGCAGAGGGGAAGAAGCCGTTCCGGAATCGTTGAGTGTGTGTCTTCAGGCTCTCGTACCTCCTCCCTGATGGCAGAGGGGAGGAAGCCGTTCCGGAATCGTTGAGTGTGTGTCTTCAGGCTCCTGTACCTCCTCCCTGATGGCAGAGGGGAAGAAGCCGTTCCGGAATCGTTGAGTGCGTGTCTTCAGGCTCCCGTACCACCTCCCTGACGGTATAGGGGAAGAAGCCGTTCCGGAATCGCTGAGTGTGTGTCTTCAGGCTCCTGTACCACATCCCTGATGGCAGAGGGGAAGAAACTGTTCCTGAATCATTGAGTGTGTGTCTTCAGGCTCCTGTACCACATCCCTGATGGCAGAGGGGAAGAAACTGATCCTGAATCATTGAGTGTGTGTCTTCAGGCTGCTGTACCACATCCCTGATGGCAGAGAGGAAGAAACTGTTCCTGAATCACTGAGTGTGTGTCTTCAGGCTCCCATAACTCCTCCCTGATGGCAGAGGGGAAGAAGCCGTTCCTGAATCATAGAGTGTGTGTCTTCAGGCTCCCGTACCTCCTCCCTGATGGCAGAGGGGAAGAAGCCGTTCCGGAATCGTTGAGTGTGTGTCTTCAGGCTCCTGTACCTCCTCCCTGATGGCAGAGGGGAAGAAACCGTTCCGGAATCATTGAGTGCGTGTCTTCAGGCTCCCGTACCACCTCCCTGACGGTATAGGGGAAGAAGCTGTTCCTGAATCGTTGAGTGTCTTCAGGCTCCTGTACCACATCCCTGATGGCAGAGGGGAAGAAACTGTTCCTGAATCATTGAGTGTGTGTCTTCAGGATCCTGTACCACATCCCTGATGGCAGAGGGGAAGAAACCGTTCCTGAATCATTGAGTGTGTGTCTTCAGGCTCCTGTACCACATCCCTGATGGCAGAGGGGAAGAAACTGTTCCTGAATCACTGAGTGTGTGTCTTCAGGCTCCTGTACCGCCTCCCTGATGGCAGAGGGGAAGAAGCTGTTCCTGAATCACTGATTGTGTGTCTTCAGGCTCCTGTACCCCCTCCCTGACGGTAGAGGGGAAGAAGATGTTCCTGAATCGTTGAGTGTGTGGCTTCGGGCTCCTGTACCTCCTCCCTGACGGCAGAGGAGAAGAAGCTGTTCCTGAATGGCTGAGTGTGTGTCTTCAGGCTCCTGTACCTCCTTACTTATGGCAGAGGGGAAGAAGCTGTTCCTGAATTGCTGAGTCTGTGTCTTCAGGCTCCTATACCTCCTCCCTGATGGCAGAGGGGAAGAAGCTGTTCCTGAATCACTGAGTGTGTGTCTTCAGGCTCCTGTACCTCCTCCCTGATGGCAGAGGGGAAGATGCTGTTCCTGAATCGTTGAGTGTGTGTCTTCAGGCTCCCGAACCTCCTCACTGATGGCAGAGGGGAAGAATCCGTTCCGGAATCGTTGAGTGTGTGTCTTCAGGCTCCCATAACTCCTCCCTGATGGAAGAGGGGAAGAAGCCGTTCCTGAATCATTGAGTGTGTTTCTTCAGGCTCTCGTACCTCCTCCCTGATGGCAGAGGGGAAGAAGCCGTTCCGGAATCGTTGAGTGTGTGTCTTCAGGCTCTCGTACCTCCACCCTGCTGGCAGAGGGGAAGAAGCCGTTCCGGAATCGTTGAGTGTGTGTCTTCAGGCTCCTGTACCTCCTCCCTGATGGCAGAGGGGAAGAAACTGTTCCTGAATCACTGAGTGTGTTTCTTCAGGCTCCTGTACCGCCTCCCTAATGGCAGAGGTGAAGAAGCTGTTCCTGAATCACTGAGTGTGTGTGTCTTCAGGCTCCTGTACTGCCACCCTGATGGCAGAGCGGAAGAAGTTGTTCCTGAATCACTGCGTGTGTGTCTTCATGCTCCTGTACCTCCTCCCTGATGGCAGAGGGGAAGAAGTTGTTCCTGAATCGTTGAGTGTGTGTCTTCAGGATCCCGAAACTCCTCGCTGATGGCAGAGGGGAAGAAGCCGTTTCGGAATCGTTGAGTGTGTGTCTTCAGGCTCCCATAACTCCTCCCTGATGGCAGAGGGGAAGAAGCCGTTCCGGAATCGTTGAGTGTGTGTCTTCAGGCTCTCGTACCTCCTCCCTGATGGCAGAGGGGAGGAAGCCGTTCCGGAATCGTTGAGTGTGTGTCTTCAGGCTCCTGTACCTCCTCCCTGATGGCAGAGGGGAAGAAGCCGTTCCGGAATCGTTGAGTGCGTGTCTTCAGGCTCCCGTACCACCTCCCTGACGGTATAGGGGAAGAAGCCATTCCGGAATCGCTGAGTGTGTGTCTTCAGGCTCCTGTACCACATCCCTGATGGCAGAGGGGAAGAAACTGTTCCTGAATCATTGAGTGTGTGTCTTCAGGCTCCTGTACCACATCCCTGATGGCAGAGGGGAAGAAACTGTTTCTGAATCATTGAGTGTGTGACTTCAGGCTCCTGTACCACATCCCTGATGGCAGAGGGGAAGAAACTGTTCCTGAATCACTGAGTGTGTGTCTTCAGGCTCCCATAACTCCTCCCTGATGGCAGAGGGGAAGAAGCCGTTCCTGAATCGTTGAGTGTGTGTCTTCAGTCTCCTGTACCTCCTCCCTGATGGCAGAGGGGAAGAAACTGTTCCTGAATCACTGAGTGTGTGTCTTCAGGGTCCTGTACCGCCTCCCTGATGGCAGAGGGGAAGAAGCTGTTCCTGAATCACTGAGTGTGTGTGTCTTCAGGCTCCTGTACTGCCACCCTGATGGCAGAGCAGAAGAAGTTGTTCCTGAATCACTGCGTGTGTGTCTTCATGCTCCTGTACCTCCTCCCTGATGGCAGAGGGGAAGAAGTTGTTCCTGAATCGTTGAGTGTGTCTTGAGGATCCCGAACCTCCTCGCTGAAGGCAGAGGGGAAGAAGCCGTTTCGGAATCGTTGAGTGTGTGTCTTCAGGCTCCCATAACTCCTCCCTGATGGCAGAGGGGAAGAAGCCGTTCCTGAATCATTGAGTGTGAGTCTTCAGGCTCCCGTACCTCCTCCCTGATGGCAGAGGGGAAGAAGCCGTTCCGGAATCGTTGAGTGTGTGTCTTCAGGCTCTCGTACCTCCTCCCTGATGGCAGAGGGGAGGAAGCCGTTCCGGAATCGTTGAGTGTGTGTCTTCAGGCTCCTGTACCTCCTCCCTGATGGCAGAGGGGAAGAAGCCGTTCCGGAATCGTTGAGTGCGTGTCTTCAGGCTCCCGTACCACCTCCCTGACGGTATAGGGGAAGAAGCCGTTCCGGAATCGCTGAGTGTGTGTCTTCAGGCTCCTGTACCACATCCCTGATGGCAGAGGGGAAGAAACTGTTCCTGAATCATTGAGTGTGTGTCTTCAGGCTCCTGTACCACATCCCTGATGGCAGAGGGGAAGAAACTGATCCTGAATCATTGAGTGTGTGTCTTCAGGCTGCTGTACCACATCCCTGATGGCAGAGAGGAAGAAACTGTTCCTGAATCACTGAGTGTGTGTCTTCAGGCTCCCATAACTCCTCCCTGATGGCAGAGGGGAAGAAGCCGTTCCTGAATCATAGAGTGTGTGTCTTCAGGCTCCCGTACCTCCTCCCTGATGGCAGAGGGGAAGAAGCCGTTCCGGAATCGTTGAGTGTGTGTCTTCAGGCTCCTGTACCTCCTCCCTGATGGCAGAGGGGAAGAAACCGTTCCGGAATCATTGAGTGCGTGTCTTCAGGCTCCCGTACCACCTCCCTGACGGTATAGGGGAAGAAGCTGTTCCTGAATCGTTGAGTGTCTTCAGGCTCCTGTACCACATCCCTGATGGCAGAGGGGAAGAAACTGTTCCTGAATCATTGAGTGTGTGTCTTCAGGATCCTGTACCACATCCCTGATGGCAGAGGGGAAGAAACCGTTCCTGAATCATTGAGTGTGTGTCTTCAGGCTCCTGTACCACATCCCTGATGGCAGAGGGGAAGAAACTGTTCCTGAATCACTGAGTGTGTGTCTTCAGGCTCCTGTACCGCCTCCCTGATGACAGAGGGGAAGAAGCTGTTCCTGAATCACTGATTGTGTGTCTTCAGGCTCCTGTACCCCCTCCCTGACGGTAGAGGGGAAGAAGATGTTCCTGAATCGTTGAGTGTGTGGCTTCGGGCTCCTGTACCTCCTCCCTGACGGCAGAGGAGAAGAAGCTGTTCCTGAATGGCTGAGTGTGTGTCTTCAGGCTCCTGTACCTCCTTACTTATGGCAGAGGGGAAGAAGCTGTTCCTGAATTGCTGAGTCTGTGTCTTCAGGCTCCTATACCTCCTCCCTGATGGCAGAGGGGAAGAAGCTGTTCCTGAATCACTGAGTGTGTGTCTTCAGGCTCCTGTACCTCCTCCCTGATGGCAGAGGGGAAGATGCTGTTCCTGAATCGTTGAGTGTGTGTCTTCAGGCTCCCGAACCTCCTCACTGATGGCAGAGGGGAAGAATCCGTTCCGGAATCGTTGAGTGTGTGTCTTCAGGCTCCCATAACTCCTCCCTGATGGAAGAGGGGAAGAAGCCGTTCCTGAATCATTGAGTGTGTTTCTTCAGGCTCTCGTACCTCCTCCCTGATGGCAGAGGGGAAGAAGCCGTTCCGGAATCGTTGAGTGTGTGTCTTCAGGCTCTCGTACCTCCACCCTGCTGGCAGAGGGGAAGAAGCCGTTCCGGAATCGTTGAGTGTGTGTCTTCAGGCTCCTGTACCTCCTCCCTGATGGCAGAGGGGAAGAAACTGTTCCTGAATCACTGAGTGTGTTTCTTCAGGCTCCTGTACCGCCTCCCTAATGGCAGAGGTGAAGAAGCTGTTCCTGAATCACTGAGTGTGTGTGTCTTCAGGCTCCTGTACTGCCACCCTGATGGCAGAGCGGAAGAAGTTGTTCCTGAATCACTGCGTGTGTGTCTTCATGCTCCTGTACCTCCTCCCTGATGGCAGAGGGGAAGAAGTTGTTCCTGAATCGTTGAGTGTGTGTCTTCAGGATCCCGAAACTCCTCGCTGATGGCAGAGGGGAAGAAGCCGTTTCGGAATCGTTGAGTGTGTGTCTTCAGGCTCCCATAACTCCTCCCTGATGGCAGAGGGGAAGAAGCCGTTCCGGAATCGTTGAGTGTGTGTCTTCAGGCTCTCGTACCTCCTCCCTGATGGCAGAGGGGAGGAAGCCGTTCCGGAATCGTTGAGTGTGTGTCTTCAGGCTCCTGTACCTCCTCCCTGATGGCAGAGGGGAAGAAGCCGTTCCGGAATCGTTGAGTGCGTGTCTTCAGGCTCCCGTACCACCTCCCTGACGGTATAGGGGAAGAAGCCATTCCGGAATCGCTGAGTGTGTGTCTTCAGGCTCCTGTACCACATCCCTGATGGCAGAGGGGAAGAAACTGTTCCTGAATCATTGAGTGTGTGTCTTCAGGCTCCTGTACCACATCCCTGATGGCAGAGGGGAAGAAACTGTTTCTGAATCATTGAGTGTGTGACTTCAGGCTCCTGTACCACATCCCTGATGGCAGAGGGGAAGAAACTGTTCCTGAATCACTGAGTGTGTGTCTTCAGGCTCCCATAACTCCTCCCTGATGGCAGAGGGGAAGAAGCCGTTCCTGAATCATAGAGTGTGAGTCTTCAGGCTCCCGTACCTCCTCCCTGATGGCAGAGGGGAAGAAGCCGTTCCAGAATCGTTGAGTGTGAGTCTTCAGGCTCTCGTACCTCCTCCCTGATGGCAGAGGGGAGGAAGCCGTTCCGGAATCGTTGAGTGTGTGTCTTCAGGCTCCCGTACCTCCTCCCTGATGGCAGAGGGGAAGAAGCCGTTCCGGAATCGTTGAGTGCGTGTCTTCAGGCTCCCGTACCACCTCCCTGACGGTATAGGGGAAGAAGCTGTTCCTGAATCGTTGTGTGTCTTCTGGCTCCTGTACCACATCCCTGATGGCAGAGGGGAAGAAACTGTTCCTGAATCATTGAATGTGTGTCTTCAGGCTCCTGTACCACATCCCTGATGGCAGAGGGGAAGAAACTGTTCCTGAATCACTGAGTGTGTGTCTTCAGGGTCCTGTACCGCCTCCCTGATGGCAGAGGGGAAGAAGCTGTTCCTGAATCACTGAGTGTGTGTGTCTTCAGGCTCCTGTACTGCCACCCTGATGGCAGAGGGGAAGAAGTTGTTCCTGAATCGTTGTGTGTGTGTCTTCATGCTCCTGTACCTCCTCCCTGATGGCAGAGGGGAAGAAGTTGTTCCTGAATCGTTGAGTGTGTGTCTTCAGGATCCCGAACCTCCTCGCTGAAGGCAGAGGGGAAGAAGCCGTTCCGGAATCGTTGAGTGTGTGTCTTCAGGCTCCTGTACCTCCTCCCTGACGGTACAGGGGAAGAAGCTGTTCCTGAATCGTTGAGTGTCTTCAGGCTCCTGTACCACGTCCCTGATGGCAGAGGGGAAGAAACTGTTCCTGAATCATTGAGTGTGTGTCTTCAGGCTCCTGTACCACATCCCTGATGGCAGAGGGGAAGAAACCGTTCCTGCATCATTGAGTGTGTGTCTTCAGGCTCCTGTACCACATCCCTGATGGCAGAGGGGAAGAAACTGTTCCTGAATCACTGAGTGTGTGTCTTCAGGCTCCTGTACCGCCTCCCTGATGGCAGAGGGGAAGAAGCTGTTCCTGAATCACTGAGTGTGTGTCTTCAGGCTCCTGTACCTCCTCCCTGATGGCAGAGGGGAAGAAGCTGTTCCTGAATCGTTGAGTGTGTGTCTTCAGGCTCCTGTACCTCCTCCCTGACGGTATAGGGGAAGAAGCTGTTCCTGAATCGTTGAGTGTCTTCAGGCTCATGTACCACATCCCTGATGGCAGAGGGGAAGAAACTGTTCCTGAATCATTGAGTGTGTGTCTTCAGGCTCCCATAACTCCTCCCTGATGGCAGAGGGGAAGAAGCCGTTCCTGAATCATTGAGTGTGAGTCTTCAGGCTCCCGTACCTCCTCCCTGATGGCAGAGGGGAAGAAGCCGTTCCGGAATCGTTGAGTGTGTGTCTTCAGGCTCTCGTACCTCCTCCCTGATGGCAGAGGGGAAGAAGCCGTTCCGGAATCGTTGAGTGCGTGTCTTCAGGCTCCCGTACCACCTCCCTGACGGTATAGGGGAAGAAGCTGTTCCTGAATCGTTGAGTGTCTTCAGGATCCTGTACCTCCTCCCTGATGGCAGAGGGGAAGAAACTGTTCCTGAATCATTGAGTGTGTGTCTTCAAGCTTCTGTACCACATCCCTGATGGCAGAGGGGAAGAAACTGTTCCTGAATCATTGAGTGTGTTTCTTCAGGCTCTCGTACCTCCTCCCTGATGGCAGAGTGGAAGAAGCCGTTCCGGAATCGTTGAGTGTGTGTCTTCAGGCTCTCGTACCTCCTCCCTGCTGGCAGAGGGGAAAAAGCCGTTCCGGAATCGTTGAGTGTGTGTCTTCAGGCTCCGGTACCTCCTCCCTGATGGCAGAGGGGAAGAAGCTGTTCCTGAATCACTGAGTGTGTGTGTCTTCAGGCTCCTGTACTGCCACCCTGATGGCAGAGCGGAAGAAGGTGTTCCTGAATCACTGCGTGTGTGTCTTCATGCTCCTGTACCTCCTCCCTGATGGCAGAGGGGAAGAAGTTGTTCCTGAATCGTTGAGTGTGTGTCTTCAGGATCCCGAACCTCCTCGCTGATGGCAGAGGGGAAGAAGCCGTTTCGGAATCGTTGAGTGTGTGTCTTCAGGCTCCCATAACTCCTCCCTGATGGCAGAGGGGAAGAAGCCGTTCCTGAATCATTGAGTGTGAGTCTTCAGGCTCCCGTACCTCCTCCCTGATGGCAGAGGGAAGAAGCCGTTCCCGAATCGTTGAGTGTGTGTCTTCAGGCTCTCGTACCTCCTCCCTGATGGCAGAGGGGAGGAAGCCATTCCGGAATCGTTGAGTGTGTGTCTTCAGGCTCCTGTACCTCCTCCCTGATGGCAGAGGGGAAGAAGCCGTTCCGGAATCGTTGAGTGCGTGTCTTCAGGCTCCCGTACCACCTCCCTGACGGTATAGGGGACGAAGCCGTTCCGGAATCGTTGAGTGTGTGTCTTCAGGCTCCTGTACCACATCCCTGATGGCAGAGGGGAAGAAACTGTTCCTGAATCATTGAGTGTGTGTCTTCAGGCTCCTGTACCACATCCCTGATGGCAGAGGGGAAGAAACTGTTCCTGAATCATTGAGTGTGTGACTTCAGGCTCCTGTACCACATCCCTGATGGCAGAGGGGAAGAAACTGTCCCTGAATCACTGAGTGTGTGTCTTCAGGCTCCCATAACTCCTCCCTGATGGCAGAGGGGAAGAAGCCGTACCGGAATCGTTGAGTGCGTGTCTTCAGGCTCCTGTACCTCCTCCCTGATGGCAGAGGGGAAGAAGCCGTTCCGGAATCGTTGAGTGCGTGTCTTCAGGCTCCCGTACCACCTCCCTGACGGTATAGGGGAAGAAGCTGTTCCTGAATCGTTGAGTGTCTTCAGGCTCCTGTACCACATCCCTGATGGCAGAGGGGAAGAAACTGTTCCTGAATCATTGAGTGTGTGTCTTCAGGCTCCTGTACCACATCCCTGATGGCAGAGGGGAAGAAACCGTTCCTGAATCATTGAGTGTGTGTCTTCAGGCTCCTGTACCACATCCCTGATGGCAGAGGGGAAGAAACTGTTCCTGAATCACTGAGTGTGTGTCTTCAGGCTCCTGTACCGCCTCCCTGATGGCAGAGGGGAAGAAGCTGTTCCTGAATCACTGAGTGTGTGTCTTCAGGCTCCTGTACCTCCTCCCTGATGGCAGAGGGGAAGAAGCTGTTCCTGAATCGTTGAGTGTGTGTCTTCAGGCTCCCGAACCTCCTCGCTGATGGCAGAGGGGAAGAAGCCGTTCCGGAATCGTTGAGTGTGTGTCTTCAGGCTCCCATAACTCCTCCCTGATGGCAGAGGGGAAGAAGCCGTTCCGGAATTTTTGAGTGCGTGTCTTCAGGCTCCTGTAACTCCACCCTGATGGCAGAGGGGAAGAAGCTGTTCCTGCATCACTGAGTGTGTGCCTTCGGGCTCCAGTACCCCCTCCCTGACGGTAGAGGGGAAGAAGATGTTCCTGAATCGTTGAGTGTGTGGCTTCGGGCTCCTGTACCTCCTCCCTGACGGCAGAGGAGAAGAAGCTGTTCCTGAATGGCTGAGTGTGTGTCTTCAGGCTCCTGTACCTCCTTACTTATGGCAGAGGAGAAGAAGCTGTTCCTGAATTGCTGAGTCTGTGTCTTCAGGCTCCTATACCTCCTCCCTGATGGCAGAGGGGAAGAAGCTGTTCCTGAATCACTGAGTGTGTGTCTTCAGGCTCCTGTACCTCCTCCCTGATGGCAGAGGGGAAGATGCTGTTCCTGAATCGTTGAGTGTGTGTCTTCAGGCTCCCGAACCTCCTTGCTGATGGCAGAGGGGAAGAAGCCGTTCCGGAATCGTTGAGTGTGTGTCTTCAGGCTCCCATAACTCCTCCCTGATGGCAGAGGGGAAGAAGCCGTTCCTGAATCATTGAGTGTGTTTCTTCAGGCTGTCGTACCTCCTCCCTGATGGCAGAGGGGAAGAAGCCGTTCCGGAATCGTTGAGTGTGTGTCTTCAGGCTCTCGTACCTCCTCCCTGCTGGCAGAGGGGAAGAAGCCGTTCCGGAATCGTTGAGTGTGTGTCTTCAGGCTCCTGTAACTCCTCCCTGATGGCAGAGGGGAAGAAACTGTTCCTGAATCACTGAGTGTGTGTCTTCAGGCTCCTGTACCGCCTCCCTGATGGCAGAGGTGAAGAAGCTGTTCCTGAATCACTGAGTGTGTGTGTCTTCAGGCTCCTGTACTGCCACCCTGATGGCAGAGCGGAAGAAGTTGTTCCTGAATCACTGCGTGTGTGCCTTCATGCTCCTGTACCTCCTCCCTGATGGCAGAGGGAAGAAGTTGTTCCTGAATTGTTGAGTGTGTGTCTTCAGGATCCCGAAACTCCTCGCTGATGGCAGAGGGGAAGAAGCCGTTTCGGAATCGTTGAGTGTGTGTCTTCAGGCTCCCATAACTCCTCCCTGATGGCAGAGGGGAAGAAGCCGTTCCGGAATCGTTGAGTGCGTGTCTTCAGGCTCCTGTACCTCCTCCCTGATGGCAGAGGGGAAGAAACTGTTCCTGAATCGCTGAGTGTGTGTCTTCAGGCTCTCGTACCTCCTCCCTGACGGCAGAGGGGATGAAGCCGTTCCGGAATCGTTGAGTGTGTGTCTTCAGGCTCCTGTACCTCCTCCCTGATGGCAGAGGGGAAGAAACTGTTCCTGAATCACTGAGTGTGTGTCTTCAGGGTCCTGTACCGCCTCCCTGATGGCAGAGGGGAAGAAGCTGTTCTTGAATCACTGAGTGTGTGTGACTTCAGGCTCCTGTACTGCCACCCTGATGGCAGAGCGGAAGAAGTTGTTCCTGAATCACTGCGTGTGTGTCTTCATGCTCCTGTACCTCCTCCCTGATGGCAGAGGGGAAGAAGTTGTTCCTGAATCGTTGAGTGTGTGTCTTCAGGATCCCGAACCTCCTCGCTGAAGGCAGAGGGGAAGAAGCCGTTCCGGAATCGTTGAGTGTGTGTCTTCAGGCTCCTGTACCTCCTCCCTGACGGTATAGGGGAAGAAGCTGTTCCTGAATCGTTGAGTGTCTTCAGGCTCCTGTACCACGTCCCTGATGGCAGAGGGGAAGAAACTGTTCCTGAATCATTGAGTGTGTGTCTTCAGGCTCCTGTACCACATCCCTGATGGCAGAGGGGAAAGAAACCGTTCCTGAATCATTGAGTGTGTTGTCTTCAGGCTCCTGTACCACATCCCTGATGGCAGAGGGGAAGAAACTGTTCCTGAATCACTGAGTGTGTGTCTTCAGGCTCCTGTACCGCCGCCCTGATGGCAGAGGGGAAGAAGCTGTTCCTGAATCACTGAGTGTGTGACTTCAGGCTCCTGTACCTCCTCCCTGATGGCAGAGGGGAAGAAGCTGTTCCTGAATCGTTGAGTGTGTGTCTTCAGGCTCCTGTACCTCCTCCCTGACGGTATAGGGGAAGAAGCTGTTCCTGAATCGTTGAGTGTCTTCAGGCTCCTGTACCACATCCCTGATGGCAGAGGGGAAGAAACTGTTCCTGAATCATTGAGTGTGAGTCTTCAGGCTCCCATAACTCCTCCCTGATGGCAGAGGGGAAGAAGCCGTTCCTGAATCATTGAGTGTGAGTCTTCAGGCTCCCGTACCTCCTCCCTGATGGCAGAGGGGAAGAAGCCGTTCCGGAATCGTTGAGTGTGTGTCTTCAGGCTCTCGTACCTCCTCCCCTGATGGCAGAGGGGGAAGAAGCCGTTCCGGAATCGTTGAGTGCGTGTCTTCAGGCTCCCGTACCACCTCCCTGACGGTATAGGGGAAGAAGCTGTTCCTGAATCGTTGAGTGTCTTCAGGCTCCTGTACCTCCTCCCTGATGGCAGAGGGGAAGAAACTGTTCCTGAATCATTGAGTGTGTGTCTTCAAGCTCCTGTACCACATCCCTGATGGCAGAGGGGAAGAAACTGTTCCTGAATCATTGAGTGTGTTTCTTCAGGCTCCTGTACCACATCCCTGATGGCAGAGGGGAAGAAACTGTTCCTGAATCATTGAGTGTGTGTCTTCAAGCTCCTGTACCACATCCCTGATGGCAGAGGGGAAGAAACTGTTCCTGAATCTTTGACTGTGTGTCTTCAGGCTCCTGTACCTCCTCCCTGATGGCAGAGTGGAAGAAGCCGTTCCGGAATCGTTGAGTGTGTGTCTTCAGGCTCTCGTACCTCCTCCCTGCTGGCAGAGGGGAAGAAGCCGTTCCGGAATCGTTGAGTGTGTGTCTTCAGGCTCCGGTACCTCCTCCCTGATGGCAGAGGGGAAGAAGCTGTTCCTGAATCACTGAGTGTGTATGTCTTCAGGCTCCTGTACTGCCACCCTGATGGCAGAGCGGAAGAAGGTGTTCCTGAATCACTGCGTGTGTGTCTTCATGCTCCTGTACCTCCTCCCTGATGGCAGAGGGGAAGAAGTTGTTCCTGAATCGTTGAGTGTGTGTCTTCAGGATCCCGAACCTCCTCGCTGATGGCAGAGGGGAAGAAGCCGTTTCGGAATCGTTGAGTGTGTGTCTTCAGGCTCCCATAACTCCTCCCTGATGGCAGAGGGGAAGAAGCCGTTCCTGAATCATTGAGTGTGAGTCTTCAGTCTCCCGTACCTCCTCCCTGATGGCAGAGGGAAGAAGCCGTTCCGGAATCGTTGAGTGTGTGTCTTCAGGCTCTCGTACCTCCTCCCTGATGGCAGAGGGGAGGAAGCCATTCCGGAATCGTTGAGTGTGTGTCTTCAGGCTCCTGTACCTCCTCCCTGATGGCAGAGGGGAAGAAGCCGTTCCGGAATCGTTGAGTGCGTGTCTTCAGGCTCCCGTACCACCTCCCTGACGGTATAGGGGACGAAGCCGTTCCGGAATCGTTGAGTGTGTGTCTTCAGGCTCCTGTACCACATCCCTGATGGCAGAGGGGAAGAAACTGTTCCTGAATCATTGAGTGTGTGACTTCAGGCTCCTGTACCACATCCCTGATGGCAGAGGGGAAGAAACTGTCCCTGAATCACTGAGTGTGTGTCTTCAGGCTCCCATAACTCCTCCCTGATGGCAGAGGGGAAGAAGCCGTTCCGGAATCGTTGAGTGCGTGTCTTCAGGCTCCTGTACCTCCTCCCTGATGGCAGAGGGGAAGAAGCCGTTCCGGAATCGTTGAGTGCGTGTCTTCAGGCTCCCGTACCACCTCCCTGACGGTATAGGGGAAGAAGCTGTTCCTGAATCGTTGAGTGTCTTCAGGCTCCTGTACCACATCCCTGATGGCAGAGGGGAAGAAACTGTTCCTGAATCATTGAGTGTGTGTCTTCAGGCTCCTGTACCACATCCCTGATGGCAGAGGGGAAGAAACCGTTCCTGAATCATTGAGTGTGTGTCTTCAGGCTCCTGTACCACATCCCTGATGGCAGAGGGGAAGAAACTGTTCCTGAATCACTGAGTGTGTGTCTTCAGGCTCCTGTACCGCCTCCCTGATGGCAGAGGGGAAGAAGCTGTTCCTGAATGACTGAGTGTGTGTCTTCAGGCTCCTGTACCTCCTCCCTGATGGCAGAGGGGAAGAAGCTGTTCCTGAATCGTTGAGTGTGTGTCTTCAGGCTCCCGAACCTCCTCGCTGATGGCAGAGGGGAAGAAGCCGTTCCGGAATCGTTGAGTGTGTGTCTTCAGGCTCCCATAACTCCTCCCTGATGGCAGAGGGGAAGAAGCCGTCCGGAATTTTTGAGTGCGTGTGTTCAGGCTCCTGTAACTCCACCCTGATGGCAGAGGGGAAGAAGCTGTTCCTGCATCACTGAGTGTGTGCCTTCGGGCTCCTGTACCCCCTCCCTGACGGTAGAGGGGAAGAAGATGTTCCTGAATCGTTGAGTGTGTGGCTTCGGGCTCCTGTACCTCCTCCCTGACGGCAGAGGAGAAGAAGCTGTTCCTGAATGGCTGAGTGTGTGTCTTCAGGCTCCTGTACCTCCTTACTTATGGCAGAGGAGAAGAAGCTGTTCCTGAATTGCTGAGTCTGTGTCTTCAGGCTCCTATACCTCCTCCCTGATGGCAGAGGGGAAGAAGCTGTTTCCTGAATCACTGAGTGTGTGTCTTCAGGCTCCTGTACCTACTCCCTGATGGCAGAGGGGAAGATGCTGTTCCTGAATCGTTGAGTGTGTGTCTTCAGGCTCCCGAACCTCCTTGCTGATGGCAGAGGGGAAGAAGCCGTTCCGGAATCGTTGAGTGTGTGTCTTCAGGCTCCCATAACTCCTCCCTGATGGAGAGGGGGAAGAAGCCGTTCCTGAATCGTTGAGTGTGTGTCTTCAGGCTCCTGTAACTCCTCCCTGATGGCAGAGGGGAAGAAAC